>NW_004797746.1:246158-248889 GCF_000002075.1 Aplysia californica
GGGGGGGGGGCAAACGCATACACATAGCCTATTTTTAAAATTCTTTATTCTCTTGCCAAATGAGGTCGCCATGGCGCTAACAATCACATCGAAAGCGATATTAATATCATGAAATAGATCAAATCACAAGTATGCTTTCCTCGAATCCGAGAAGTTTTTCTGAGTGTTCTAGGGGCTGCTGGGGGTAATAATAGAACCGTGAAGAGCATAGAGCATGCTATAGACAGTGGATATGATGGGCTGTACAAATGTGATGCGACGTGGCAGAAACTAAAGTCGAACTGATTGTAATGCGGAAATAATATGAGAACAAAATCTACAGTGATACCCCAACGGTCAGCCAGATTATGAGATAGGTGAAGGTGAAGGTGAAACTCTTGCCATTCTATACCAACCAGACATCTCAATAACTAACCTAAATCTGTGTGTGGTTGGCGGGTGCTCTGGTGTGGTTTGCTCATTCATTCCTATTAAATATCTAACGCCTTATCTCCTTTCCTCCTTCTTTTTTCGCCTCTTGCTCTCAAATACCGCCTCCAATCGTCGGCACGTATATGACCTAATTGTTTTGCAAGTGCCGTAAAACTGTTACTAAACCAGTACTTATTTTATCGTCCTTATCTCTCCTCCTTCTTCTCTTTGTATGTTGCTCTCTAGTAACGCCTGTGGCGTCGGTGGCCTTGTGGTTAGGCTCAGGCTCTCGGACTCGCAACCGTAAGGTCGTGGGTTCGAATCCCGTCACGGGCCGAACGTTGTGTCTTTGGGAAAGGCCCTTTACACGGATTTTCCTCACTTCACCCAGTTGGGAATGGGTACCCAGCTATAGACAGCGAAAGATCTTGTCAGTTTGTTAGTGTCTGGGCGCTTAATCAGCTAGCTGCTTGCATTGTATGCTTCCGGGGAAGCTGAGAATGTTTCGAAGTGTTCTATGGTCTGATGGGGTAATAATGTAGTGTAACGCGTATTATAGAGCTTGCTATTGAGCGGGGGTGTGTACAAAAGAAATGCTATTATTATTATTATTATTATTATTATTATTATTATTATTATTATTATTATTATTATTATTATTATTATTATTATTATTATTATTATTATTATTATCACCTCTTATCTTCGGCACTTTATATTATACGCCCTCTTTCTACAACTAAACCTATCTAAATCTCTACCATAATAAAAATCGTACATTACAAGATTGTTAACTCAGCCAAAACAGTGTCCGCGGAAGTCCGCGCATTGCTTCAGATGGCGCTGCAGTCTTTGATTTGGAGCTCTAGCTAAAACAGGATCTGGACATAGATGGCTGGTGCCTCTATAAAAAAATCATTGAGGGTCAATGTCAAGGTTTTAAAGCTCTCTTTCTTTTTTTCAGAAGAAGAATAGGAATTGTACAGTTTTTGAGTTTCTCTTTTATCATTTTTCACACAAGTAGGGTAACTCTGTGTTCGCAAAGTCCGCCCTTTTTCGTAGAGAGCGCAACCCATTTTTGAGGACACTTTTTTATTAGCTCAAAGAGAGGAGTGAACTATCTTGTTATACACGATCGTTGGCCATAAAAACTTTGCCATGTCTTCAAAGACCGTACATAACTAAATAGTTCACTCCTTTCTTTGAGACAATTAAAAAGGTGTCCTCAAAATTCGGTGGTGCCCTCCTAAAAAAAGTGCGAAATGCGAAAAGAGTTACCCTACTTGTGTGAAAAACAATAAAAGTGAAACTAACAAACTGCGCTATTCCTATTCTTCTTCTGGAGAAACGAAACAGAGCTTAAAAATAAAGACTGCAGCGACATCTGACCCAATGCGCGGACTTCTGCGGACCCTTTTTTGGCCGAGTGAACTATCTTGTTATGTACGATCTTTGATGTCGTTCAGCAGCGCCGGCGGCAGTGACACAACACCAACAAGGTACAGAGGACGTGCTCTTTGGTGCGGCCAGGAACCCTCGCGGGGACAAACAGCGGGGATCTGGTGAGCACACAAAGAGGTATTGGGTGAGCGGGAGACGACACCGAGATAGAACGAAAGAATACAGCGAAGGAAGAGAAAGAAAGCTCCTCCTCTCCCCCCCCCCCCCTTTAAAAATATTAAAAACATTAATTCCTAAAAAGTTCTTGAAAAAAAAGAGAAAGACCTCCTCCCCAATTAAGGTAATTACGGGAACCATTTATAGTTGTCACTGTTGACACAAGTTAGGTCATTATGGGAACTATTTATAGTGGCCACTGTTGACACAAATTAGGTCATTACGGGAGCTATTTATAGTGGCCACTGTTGACTCAAGTTAGGTCATTACGGGCACGAGTTGCTACGACCCTTCCTGTGATCAGGACCAATCCTAGCTGCTGGAGACACAACGTCCCAACAGAAAACAAAATGGGTCACGACGAGATGGAGTCAGGCGTTCGTCAATTTTGGGGCATATGGTATCATCGTAAAGCCTGTTCCTTTGCTTTCCTTTCGGTGGAAAAAATATCCATCCATGTTGAATAGAAGTCGAAATATAATATGCGATTGAAGGAGGTCAGGGTCGCTTGGTTTCAGGGGTAAAATTAGCGAGAAAATGGTCGTCAAAGTTTGGTATCTTCCGTAGCCTGAGAGTCCTTATAAACTGACAATTCATATTATTTATATTTTTTTGCTCCTTTAATCAGTGTTTTTCAGTAAAATCCACACAAAAATGTGTTTTTGAATTGACATAAAAGGTGTTGAGCCAAAAAAACCCAACA
>NW_004797746.1:249903-252744 GCF_000002075.1 Aplysia californica
AACGCTTATTAAAACAAGAGATTGGCATGTTGTGAAATGTATAATCTTTACCGGCAAATTTCTTAAAACTAGGTACTGAGAAAACAGAACTTTGTCATTCTTGGGTGAGCATGCGTATAGACAGCAATGAAGTAATTAATAATGTTTTGTATCGATCAAAACCTACCTCATGTACTTTCGGGTTATATTTCTTTTTTTCTTTCTTTCTTTCTTTCTTTCTTTCTTTCTTTCTTTCTTTGTTTCTTTCTATCCAGACTTTTAGAGGGTGAGAGGGTGCAATATGACTATAGTATTTTTATTATTATCATTATGTCCAAGAAAGGTGTTGACTTCTCATTGAAGTCTACAATGGAGGGGAGTTGTCTGCATGGTGGAAAAAAAGCAAAAAATTATAAAAGAAAAGGAGAGGGAGAGATAGAAGAGGCCCAGAAAAAATGACAGATAGACAGACAGACAGACAAACAAGCAGACATGCTGGAGAAAAGCAAGTAGAGAGAAGGACAAAGGTTGGAAGGAAGGGCAGAGCAAGAGAGAGGGAGAAAGAAAGAGAAAGAAAGAGAGAGAGGGAGAGAGAGAGAGAGAGAGAGAGAGAGAGAGAGAGAGAGAGAGAGAGAGGTAGCTTTGGAGAAAGAGGGAAGAGAAGAGAAAAGAAGGGATGAGAGGGGGAGATAGGAGAGAGAGGGAGGGTGAGAGGGAGAGAGAGAGGGTGGGTGGGGGAATGGAGTCATTAACTACAAATGTTGACCCCAATTAATAATCTCGAAGAAATCTGAGAAGTCTCCTCATGAGGGAATGCTCTTCCGATAGTTATGGTAATAAAGTACACATAGAATGCGTTTCCACCATTAAAAAATGCTCAATACGTTTCGCAATAGTAACACAAATCCAATAGTATTCTTCTTCTCTCTCTCTCCCTCTCTTTCTCGTTCTCTCTCTCTCTCTCTCTCTCTCTCTCTCTCTCTCTCTCTCTCTCTCTCGTTCTCTCTCTCACTCTCTCTAATTCGTTCCCCTCAATCTCTATCACACAGGAGGGCAGAGGGAACTACTGGGCTTGGCCAGACAAACAGGTCCCCTACCAACTAGACGATGGTCTCGGTAAGATAATGATTTATGTAGGGGGCTCTCGTGGTCTAGAGGTTAACGTGTTCGCCTCTTATTCAATGGGTCCCGGGTTCGAACCCGGGTAGCGACGGAAAAAGTTCTTCTCTAAAATGTTTTCCTTTCACTTCCTTTCCTGCTCTCTTACACTGTTCTGTTGTCTAATTTCGTCGCCACTTACTGACCCCATCCCTCTGGGCTACTGTTTCTCTCTGCATCCTTTTTACTGTTACTCATTGCCTCCTTCTTACTGCTGTCTTTCGTCCACATCACTGATACTACATACCGCCCAGAATAAGTAAGATCTACACCTAGCCTCCTCGGATAAGGGTTCTGTGTACAAATTGCGCACGTTTAAGATCCCTTGGTGGTCCAAAATCGATAAGAGTAAGCGTCGGCCGCCACCCGGGCAATATTCAAATTTTCCTACCAACTGAAAAATTTAATGTCTCCTGCATGCTCATATGACCTTTTGCTGTTGTGAGAGCCGTAAAACACTTACTGAAAAAACAACAACAACAACAACAAAATAAAACCAAACGATTTCTTTTCCCCATAGTGTGCTTACTTTCGTTTTTTCGTCTTCTCTCCAGTAGTATGGCACTAGTAAGAGTTTTGCGGCACTTGCAGCATAATAATGGTATAATGTAAGTGCTGAAGGTAAGAAGTCTTACAAGAGAATAACAAGCACAAAAAAGTAGGAGTTCTGCATTTTATTATTATTCGAAAGCGGCGACAGAAGGCTATCTATTAGTAGCACCGACGAAGTGCTATTGTGTCTCTACGCCCAGTTATACTGTTCAAAGAAGCTAAGCCTAAATGTAACAACAAGGTCAAGTCCAGTAAAATAGTCTATTTTAGCCCTCTAATTGGAACTTACTTGAATGTATTTCACAAATGAGATTATTGCCCATTTTCTTGAAATCATCTAAATGTGACTTGACCTTGGTGTTGTTCTAGGTCTTCAATTATTTATCTTTCTGTTTGTTTGCTTGGTTAGCCCCCCACCAAAGAAGTTGCTCTTTGTACTGTTCTTGGTGCGTTGTTGTTTTTTTTACTGTAAGCTCCAGCCAGTCACTAGTGGTTAGGATCTCGGACTTGGATCCGTAAAGTCATGGGACACCCCCCCCCCCCCCCATGGGACCCCCCCCCCCGGGGGGGGGGGGGGTTACCATCGTCTGAAGTGTCTTTCTTTAGGCCATTCCCAAAGGTAATTAACCTTGTTAACTTTTGTAACAATAAGATTCCTACTGCTCAGGAGCTTTTTGAGTAATGTTTTAGTTTAAGTAAAAAGATTTACGGCACTAGCACCACAATAAGGTCCTAAAGAGGTGTGGCAAGAGAGTAACAAACACCGAAAAGAAGGAGGAGGGAAAAGGAGGACAAATGTTTTGATTGGAAAGAAGGAGCAAACTACACCAGACCCCCATTAACTTGTTCTTATGCACAGTAGAATTGTAAATGGGCTGATTCATCAAAGTCATGCTTTTAACGGTGCCTGAACTGCAACAGTTTACTGCTGCTTTTTCTCTTCTAATCCGTACTATCGTCATTTTTCCTCTACTTCTTTTGTAATTCTGTTACTCTCTTGTGACCCTCTATTTCCGGGGTACCTTGATAGTCGAAGCAGACTTTGTTGACATCATCATCATCACTACTACTACTACTACTACTACTACTACTACTACTACTACTACTACTACTACTACTACTACTACTACTACTACTACTACTACTACTACT
>NW_004797746.1:253352-255852 GCF_000002075.1 Aplysia californica
GCCGATTAAGCGCTCAAACACTAACAAACTGACAAGATCTTTCGCTGTCTATAGCCGGGTACCCATTCTCACCTGGGTTAAGTGAGGAAAATTCGTGTAAAGTGCCTTTCCCAAGGACACAACGTCGGGCCCTTGACGGGATTCGAACCCACGACCTTACGGTTGCGAGTCCGAGAGCCTAACCACTAGGCTACCGACGCCACAAAAATCAAACATCATCATCATTATCCGGTGCCTTGCCGACTGGCGTGGGCAACCATGGACCTCCACTTCCATCTGTCTTGTGTTGCAGCAATTGTGTCTGCTGTTCTTGCCGCTCCTAGCCATGTTGTCAACTTGTCCAGTATCTTTTTCCTCTGTCTGCCTCTGCCTCTCTTTTCATCAAACTTGTCTGTTGTTACTATATTCTCCAATGCTTCTTTCCACTTTGTGCATCTAATGAAATTTGCCTGTCGCTTTCGTATATTCGTCATAAGCTGTTGTCTTCTATTTGCTTCAACTAAGACTTTCATCTTTGTCGCATCATCAAACATGATATATCGACTTAATCTCTCCTCTTTCTTTTCTTTGTATGCTACTCTCTAGTAACACTTCTAATCATCAGATTTTATAATAATTATGACTTTTGCGTTACTGTAAGTGGCTTTAAACTCTGGCTGCCCAAAATAAAATCTTCGACAGGCAAAACATAAGTCTAACACGCTGTTCCGATACTTTAAGGCTATATGGGATCCGGGACCTTCAAGCCTTTCCCCGATGGGCCAAGCGAGATAAGCGGAAGAGGGAAGTGGTGAACTTTGTCGTTCATTGAGCACAGTTACTCGACGTCCATTGGTTGACGCATATAATTTTGTTGTTCGTGGAACAAAGTTAATTCTCGACGTTCATTGGTTGACTTGTATTTATTAGTCGTTCGTAAAAGAGTGCTTGTCGACGTTCATTGGTTGACGTGTATTTTATCGTATAGGATATATTGTTATTATTTCTTTCCCCTTCTTTCAGTGCAGACATAATATACACTTGTAAATGGTTCACTGTTTTGTCTCCAGCTGCGACTCTCCCATTGGACGGGTCGGGGGTCGCCAGACGATCTCAGTGTCTGGACGGTGTCTGACCCATGGGGCGCTGGTCGGCCTCTTGTTGCAGACGATGGGGGTCGACACAAGGGTCACTTCCAGCTACCACAGGGACAGGGGACGTAACTCTGAGAAAGACACAGGTGCAAAAGTTTGAATGAGGATCAGTAGGTCTATATAATTGTCATTCTCCCTTTCTGGTTCTTGGCTCTCCGTTATTGGCTCTCCTTGTGTCGATGGGGGCGTACTACATTAATTTACACAAAGACACACACAAAACGCGCGTGCGCGTCCGCGCCCACTCACACACACACACACACACACACACACACACACACACACAAAAGTTAAAAATGGTAAGTTTTTTGGTCCCATACGCTGGTTTTTTTAGTCGTGCTTTTGTTTTGCTGTAGTTTTAGTTTTTCTTTACTCGGCCCTCCCCCTTTTTTAGGGAGTGAGAGTGGTTGGGGGAGGGGGGCGGAAGTCTGCGCATTGGTTCAGATGGCGCTGCAGTCTTTGTTTTGAATCTCTCTTTCATTCCCTCCAGAAGAAGAATAGGAATAGCACAGTTTGTTCGTTTCACTTTTATTGCTTTTCACACAAGTAGGGCAACTCTGTTCGCAAAGTCCGCCCTTTTCCGCAGAGGGCGCCACCAGACTTTGAGGACACTTCTTTAAATGGCTCAAAGAGAGGAGTGAACTATCTTGTTATGTGCAATCTTTGGTATTAGGTACCGATTTGTCCACAGCCTTCCGTCGTCCCAGCCACACCCTCCTCACGAGTGACCACCTCGGCTACGCTGCCGGCTACAGCAACGATGACCTCTTCACTGACTCCCGCGAAGACAGTCTCTTGGGACAGAAGGGAGACAACAAACCCGCCACAAAACAGCGCCATGACGCCAGGAGCGTGGATGACGTAGGTAGAGGGCTGGGCCGGGAGGAAGCCAGAAGAGTAAGCACTCTCTACGGATGCAAGCAAGGTGGGCTGAGTGTCAAACTACTCAGTATTGTAGAAGATGATAATGATGGCAATATAGGGTGTCAAACAATACTGTGTTGTAGAAGATGATAATGATGGCAATATAGGGTGTCAAACAATACTGTGTTGTAGAAGATGATAATGATGGCAATATAGGGTGTCAAACAATACTGTGTTGTAGAAGACGATAATGATGGCAATATAGGGTGTCAAACAATACTGTGTTGTAGAAGACGATAATGATGGCAATATAGGGTGTCAAACAATACTGTGTTGTAGAAGACGATAATGATGATAATAGTATCAAACTATACAATATTGTAGAAGATGATAATGATAATAATATTTAGTGTCAAACTGTATAATATTGCTCGAGATGATAATGATAGCAATATTTAATCACTAAATTAGTGTCAATCTATACAATACTGTAGAAGATGACA
>NW_004797746.1:260852-275997 GCF_000002075.1 Aplysia californica
TTAATCTCCCCCCCTCTGGGAATGGCCTAAAGACACTTTAGTCAGTAGCACCGCCCCGGGAGTAGTAAATGGTTTGATTGTACACTTATGGGGGTTGAAAATATTCACATCAACACGGCAATGATTATAGATCCAGTTTGGGGAAAAGATTTGGGTTTTTAATTTATTAATTCTTAATTTTTAAAACTTTTTTGTTTTTTCAGGTTTTCATTTTTTAGTAAAGAGAAGCACATCAATACAACAATCGATAGTGCCGTAAAAAACCTACTCAAACAAACAATCGACACAACTGACGTCTGTGGTGTAGCGGTTAGGAGCTTTACTGAAGTACACAGGAGACGCGAGTTCGAATCCGTAGTGGTTTTGGAGGGGGGGGGGGGTATCAAACATTTTGGTCTTTCTGCTGGGATGTTGTATCCCTCTAACTTGCGTTAGCCTTCACAGAAAGGGCCGAAGCTGCCTTTTCAATGATCTAAAAAATGTCCATTCTTTTCTTGAGAGGGGGGGGGGGGGGGGGGAGGAGGAGGAGGCAAAAATACTAATCTTGTTAAAAGCACTGATGGGCTCTTTGTGCGGGAAAGGAAGACGAAAATGAGGACGGACGGGCTTTAGATCTTTCTTCAGGCACTTCGTTGGCCAAGAACGTAGCTTTTTCTTTCTTTTTTTAAAAATAGTTTGTTTTGGTATTTGTTGTTCGTGTTCTTACTGCTGTTCTCTGGCAACACTGGTCTCGTCAGCCTTATCGGGAGCTGCAAGTCGTCGTAACCTTTATTGATTTCTTCCTTTGCACTCCATTCTTTGAAGACGCGCTGTTTTGGGGTTGCCTTCTTTAAAAAATCTCTAATCCATACCGATTTTTAAATTCTGTTTTCTATATTATATCGAAAACAGTAGAACAGGGTAGGCCTAGGCAACAACATGCATACTTCGAAATAATATATATCTTTTAAAAAAAGTTTTATTACCGGTAAGAATTTTACAGCACTTGCAACACAATAAGGTCATTTAAGTGCTGTAGATTAAAAGTGTTACAAGAGCGTAACCAACATAAAAAAGAAAGGAGAAATAACGCCGATAGATGATTGAGAGAAAAGAAGTAGCAAACCACGCCAGAGCACCCACGAACCAACACAGTGTTTCTCCGAGTTTCCGGTGTATGTATGACGGTTGAAAACGTGCTGCAACATTGTCTTTGTTCTGCTGATTGCACCTATGTACCCACTTCGTCCTCAAACAGATGAGAAATCGCTACCTTAGACTTACAAAATTTTATCTGACATTTTTGGCCGTTTTGAGTTACTAAGACCATGAGGTCAGAAACCAAATGTTCTACTCGCTCTATCAAACTCGTAAGATTAACTGGAGTCGTTGTCAAGATATTCAAAGAATTGCGTTCGAAAAAGCCTGACATGTTGCGAAACTAAAGATTTTGATGTCAAATTTCTCGAAACTAGATACTGAGCAGATAGAACTGTGTAATTCTAAGGTAGCAAAATCTGACAAGACACTGCAGCTGCAATGGTGGTGGTCCTGGTGATGATGATGCTGATAACAACGACAACGGCTATTTTCGTTTTTAACGGGGACTAGAGACTCGCCTCTTCGTTTCCTGCTTTCCGCCCACATATATATCTCTCCTATTAATGTTCCTCCATCCTACTCAATTTCTCCTTCTCTCTCTGTTTCCAGGCTGTGGCCACAATGTGACAAGGAGCAGCACGGTTAGTTCCCCTGGCTTCCCTCACACCATGTACAAGCCGCACACTGAATGCACTTGGACAATCTCGAAACCTCCAAACGTCTCTTCTGTGACCTTGAACTTTACTCACATTGACCTTCAACCCAGCCCAAACTGCCAAAAAGATTTCCTGGAAATTGAAGGGCTTGGGCGACTCTGTGGGGCCTGGACCCACATTCCACCGCTCACCTTGAAATCTGACACTGCTGGGATTAGGTTTGTTACTGATTCTTCTGGACAAAGCAGAGGATTCCAGATTGATGTGATTTTCTCATAGCTAGATAACTACGTCTATGCAACTCTAGGGAATGGAGGCTGAATGGATGCGCATTGGGCAAAACTGACAGAGCTATATTTTCACACATGACTGCTTCCAACTCAAAAGATGCACTTAATTCCCTGAGTAGAAGAGAACAAGACACTATCTTTAGCCTGCGAACACAACACATCCCACTGAAATCCTACCAGAATAGGATCCGCAAGGATACCCCATCTGACTACGCGTTGTGTGACTGTCAGAGTGAAACAGTATCACGCCACCTATTTACCTGCACAAGACTTAGCGACCTGCATAGTACCTACCTACCTACCTCTCCAAATATCGGAAATACTTTATACAGCGACAAAAATAAAAACCTGTACATTATTTTGCCATATCGACAGGCCAAAGGGTTAGAACCCAGATGGCCGCTGGATCGGAAATATAATATAGTAAAGTAAGCCACGCCTATTGTTTTGCAGTCTCATTTGTTATAGCATGTCTTATTTAATCGATTTGTCTTATTTATAGTATGTGACAAATTCACGGCCCGAGGGTCGCATTCGTCCCGGAGAACAAGGCCCGCGAAAAATTCTAGTTCTAGGTAGTCCATGCTGAAAATCTCCATACTACAGAACTAGACCCCAAATCATAATAATACAGTCGACCCAACTTGTTTTGAACTTGCTTGAGTTGATCTTTTTCTCAGGTCCCAGCACTACTTTTTCTTTACAGCTTAGGTCCCAAAGATTGAGTGCCCCCCCCCCCTCCCCCAAAGGGCAATGCTACTGACTGAAGTGTCTTTAGGCCATTCCCAAAGAATTGTAAATGGACTGACTTATCAATGCCATGCTCATACTGTGCAGAAACAACATAGGGGTAACTTCTGCTTTTTCTTTCATCACCCTAACTATCGTCATTTTTTCTCTACTTCTTTTGTATGTTTGTCACTCTCTTATGAACTGCAATTTCCAGGGTGCCTTGATAGTCAAAGCAGACATTATACTGTTGAGGCTAGAGAGATGGGCAGAGTAAGCCTGATTACCCATTTGGACTTCTCTTTTTAGTTTAGTAGAGGGTTTTACGGCACTCGCAACTGCATAAGGTCATATGAGCGCCAATTGGACTTCTCTGTTGACACACCCCTTGGCGCTCATATGACCTTATACAGTTGCGAGAGCAGTAAAACCTTACTAAAACAAACAAACAAAAGATTAAGTTAATAATAATAATAAATAATAAATAGCATTTGTATAGCGCATATCCCCGCTCAACAGCAGGCTCTATGCGCTTTACACTATATTGAACGTGGGATGAGTTGATTTTTTTCTCACTCCCCCGACGACATCAATCCATCCGTAGTCGACTGTAATCTACGAACGTGTTACCTAACCCTATCCTTACATCGTGTTTTACTTTCGTATCCATACGACGTGGGGAACTCTGCCTCCACTTTCAAAAGAGGAAATTAATTTACTCGTTAATCCGATCCGTACGCTTTGCATAGCTGTCTGTCAAAATGATTTTTTGAGAAATACTGAAAGTTTCAAAAAGATCTTCGTACTAGAAGTATTCTAAAACGTAAAGAATACAACCCCGTGGGTACAAAATGACCCCAGGGCGTACGGATAGGGCTAAACAAGGAGCCAAACAACCAGCGCTGACAAACGAGGACAAGAGTCCATATTTATGTACGTTGATTTGTTATTATCCTCGTAGTTCTAGCTTTAATTCATATCACTGCTTAAAAATAAAGGTTTAGTTTTCCACTGCTCATTGTGAGAGTTTACCCAGTTCTGCCCGCAAACTGAAACAGAAGTGTGATTTGAGTTTGGCTCCCTGAGTGGTTGAAGTTGAACATCTCTGCTCTTACCGATACATCCTGCCACATGCTTTCCTTAATCACATCAGGAAATTCCAACTTTAACATTACACTGCTACGATTTATTTTTATCGTGTTTGTTGCTGTTATTCTTTTTGATTTCGTTGTTGTTGTTGCTGTTGTTTGGTTTGTTAGTCTTGTTGTCCTTTTGCTGCTTCTGTTGCTTTCATTGTTACTGGGGCTATTGTTATTTTTATCTTATTGTCTAGTGTTTTTGTTGTTGTTACCTTTGTTGTTGCTGTTGTTGTTGTTGTTGTTGTTGTTGTTGTTGTTGTTGTTACTGCTGTTGTTGATAATATTGCTGTTGTTGTTGCTGCTACGGTGTAGAAGAGAAAACCTGTAGGATGTTTCTCCTACTGTTTGTTTATTTTGCTGCTTGTTCCTGGGGGGGGACATTCTTAACGGCTCTAGCGGAAACAAACAAAAAAATTAAAAAATGAACAAAACCCGCTCATTAACAACTATGAGTTATGATTATTTCAAATTTTAATAGCTCATCAAAATATTGTAAATATGATTACCAAATAAATGAAATATGCACTCCTTTCAAATGTACACATCATAATATGTAATCGTCTGTCATTGTCATCCGATGAACAATGCATCTGCACAGGATAGTACATTTTCTTAAAGAGAAATAGAAGAAATTAGGAACAAGATGGCGAGCGGCTTCTGCAAGGGCTAATGAGACCAATTCTTTTTTTTGTTTTTTTGTTTTTGGAAAGTATTTTACTGTGTTCGCAATTGCATTTAGGTCATATGAGCGCATGGGGCACATTAAACATTTTTAGTTGGTAAGAAAATTTGAATTTTGCCCGAGTGGCAGCCGAAGCCTATTATACTCTTTTCGATTTTGGACCACCCAGGGATCTTTAACGTAAGCCACTTGCACACGGGACCTCCAAGATTTTTCGCCCTTGACTTTCCTACCATAAGATCAGGGGTGGGGCTGAAAGACAGCAGTGAAAAGGTTCATGGAGTAGCAGTAGAAAGTCTGCAGAAAGAGACAGGAGCCCAGAGGAGGAGGCACAGGGGGTGAGGGGTGGGGGCAGAAAGTGGAGACCAAAGCAGACGACAGAACATTGCTAGAGAACAGGAAAGGGAGGTTACAGGAGACAATTTTTTTAGAGAAAAAAATTCCGTGGCAAGTCGGATTCGAACCCGACACCTATTGAATAAGAGATGCACCCTTAACCTCTAGGCCACGAGAGCCCCCCCCCCCCCAGACCAATTCTGACAGAGAAGAGTTTGCAACGTCTTGAGCATTTAAAAGCTTCATTTACACATCTGCCGAAAGCTGACAAAACGCTTTTTCTTTCTTTTTGGCGCCAAAATGTTTTATTTGCTAAATCGAAAGCCTAACCTGTTACCCTACTTGTGTGAGAAAATCAAACTGAAACGGTGACTAGTTTTTTAAAACATAAATTAGAATTGAAATTTCGGAAGCGTTCTGCATGTATTTTTAAATGGTTCTTTTTCTTCTTTTATCCCATGGTTGGGGCAATCGTTGGGGCACCACTGCATTGGAAAACCAGCTCTCGCCATCTATTTTTGTCCTCTGCTCCCCTCAGATTGTCACCCATCGTCTTTCCTGTCCACTCTTTAATGTTGTCCTCCCATCTCCTTCTCTGCCTTCCTCTCTTTCTCTTTCCTTGTACGGTTCCTTGCAGGATTGTTTTGGCAAGTCCTGTGGATCTTGTGACATGCCCATACCATTTTAGTTTTCGTCTTTTCACTGTGGTCAGTAGATCTTCATATTGTCCCACTGCGTTGGTGATTCTCTTTCGTACTTCGGCATTTGAAATGTGGTCTTTGTACGAGATGTCAAGGAGTCTGCGGTAACATCTCATTTCTGTGATCTGAATCTTTTTAAATGGTTACGCTTACCAACCCCTTCCCCCCCCCCCCAAAACCGCCTTTTTCTCGAAGATGCTGTGAATAAAAAAGGCGTTTTATCAGCGTACGCCTGATATGTAGATGTGCGGTTTGCTTCAGAATTTCTAATTCGTGAAACCTCACTTAATGTGCTGCCCTTTACGATTGCCAAATAATCCACGCTCAAAATAGGCCTTGTGGCGATTCGAATCAGAGTCATCCAGATTATAGTCCAGATTCATGCAAACTAAACTGAGTGAGTGAGTGAGTGAGTGAGTGAGTGAGTGAGTGAGTGAGTGAGTGAGTGAGTGAGTGAGTGAGTGAGTGAGTGAGTGAGTGAGTGAACACATATGAGATCTTCCAACAAAATCCTTTACACACACTGAGCGCTGTAGTTTCCAGTAGTATAAGTACTTCACCAATCGTCCAAGGTTTATAACGTCAGACAAATATACCGTTACATGTGCCACAACACACGTTGGTTGTTACAACGGCTGGGCTGAAACAGCTGAAGGCGTTGCATCCGGCGAAAGGGTCGTCCAATTGTGGGCAGTTCACTGGAAAATACACATAGATTTTTAGTTTTTTAGTAGAGGTTTTACGGCGCTCGCAACTGCATAATGTGACATACACATAGATAGATTCTGATATCACACTATGATAAGAGTAGGAATATTTAGTAGGTGCCTCTATTTTGTTCATATTGGATTTTGTATAAATTCATACGTAAACCTTTGAAAGGTATGCCCACGTAACGTACATAAAAAATGGCTGTTCGTCAGTTGAAATATTGGAGGAAAAAACCCTAACAACCCACAACTGAGTAGATTAGACCGTAAATGAAGAAAAAATTATCTTGTGAGTTCCTCTATTGCATCCATATCGAAGCTTACAAATACACAGACAGAGGGAAAAACCTAAACCTCTCAAAGGTATGCCCACAAAACGAACATCTAAAATCAATGTCTTTTCTTCAAGTGCAAAAAACACAGAGATGGGCAGACCAGACCGTAAACGAACAGGCTTACCTTGTAAATTACTCTGTTTTGTTCATTTCGGACTCTACATTAATTTAGACTATGGGCAAAGCCCAAACATTCATGTTTTAAAAAGATGCCCACGAAATGTAAACTAGCTTTTTATAATGTAACCGTTGTAAATCGTTTTTTCTTCCTCTGGATTCACAATACACAATGTACATTTTTTCATATTATATTTGAGAAAGTCCGTCCCTTTCGCCACCTAAAACTTCGGAACCACTTTACTTTCGAATTTGACCAAATTATTGATGGTGGTTCAGAATCATTTAAAGGGTGCACAGTTCTATTGAGGAGCCTGAAGTCACGGTAGTTTAATTTGTACAGTTTTTTTTTTTATCACTCTGTATATTTTCTGGAGATACTCTATAAAAGTATCTTTCCCCCACAAGAATCGAACTTCCTTCCTTAGCATGGACCGAAGAATCGACTCACAACACCACAGACGCAAGTGAAATAGGTTGATGAACTGTTTTTGATACTTTCTTTACACAACCAACCAACAAGAATAAAAAAAACCCAACCAACCAACCAACCAACCAACCAACCAACCAACCAACCAACCAACCAACCAACCAATCAACGAACCAACCAACCAACCAACCAACCAACCAACCAATCAACGAACCAACCAACCAACCAACCAACCATCAACCAATCAACGAACCAACCAACCAACCATCAACCAATCAACCAACAACCAACTAATCAACCATCAATCAACCAACCAACCAACCAACCAACCAACCAACCAACAAACAAACAAATAAAACACGTTTTTACTCACAAGGTCTAATCGGGGCGAAGATATTTGTTCTGCACTGACCTCGGAAGCAGGTCTGTGGACACCGCACGGAAGTTTCAGAACATTGTCAAGCAATACAAGTTCTTTCTCTACAGGTGACCAAAGCATAAGCAACCTAATCATTCTAACAATCATGACGTGTGACATTATGTAGATACTGAAACATTTCGTCTAAAACGCCCCCCCCCCCTCCCGCACCACCCTCAAAAGAAAATGCTCTTGACGTTTTCTGCCCCTCCGAATATAAAAAAACAACACCCCCAAAAAACAACAACAACAACAACAACAACAACAACAACAAACAAAAAACAACAATGAAACCAAAAACAAACAAACTAAAAAAAAGAAAGAAAAACAAACAAAGCAAAACAATCCTCGTTGAGGAAATTCTGCTTTATTTGGAAAAGTGTTATTTCCTCCATGTGCATTAGTTTCATCTGAGAGATGATGGATACTCTCTTGTGAAGAAAAATGATTATACTCGTAACTCCCAATTTTGGAAAAGCACTCAGGTTCTCTTCGTATTTTGTGTACAACCTAATGATAATGAAATAATATAAATTATTGCGTTTACATAGCACATCTCCACTGACAACGACAATGGTGATGACAATCTTTATTCATCTCGCAGTGAGAACTGTGTCTGTGTCTTGATCGTTTATAGTGACTGTAGTGTTAAGAAATTCAAACGGGCCATACCACAGAAAACTGACAAAACAAGCAATAAAAAGAAAAGACCGTCGGAAAGAATAGAAAACGAACCAACAGACCTTTAGTTTAGTTTAGTAAAGAGTTTTACGGCACTTGCAACACAATAAGGTCATATAAGTGCCAAAGATTAGAGGTGTTACAAGAGGGTAACAACAAACGTAAAAAGAAGGAGGAAAGATAAGGACGATAGATGTTTAAGAGGAAAGAAGGAGCAAACCACACCAGAGCACCCGCCAACCACCCACACAGACCTTTTGACCCTCACAAACACATTCTAGTGGAAATACAAAAACGATATGTGTTGGAAACGAACTGAAGTCCTTTGAGTTTAAAGATATAAAAAAAAACCCTTATCATCACAGAACACAAAGCTATAAATAAGTAAAGAAATTAAGTGACATTCTAAAGATCAGAAAGAGGAAACGTGGGTGTTACTCTCTCGTAACACCTTAATTTTCGGCACTTGGGTGATCTATTTGGGTGGCAAGAGCCGTAAAAAATTTGACCAAAAACACTTCCATCCCCCGAAAAAAACAACCCCAAAAGACAAAAGAACCCCTCCCCCCAAAACAAAACAAAACAAAACAAAACGGAGAAACAAACGAAAAGATTCTGGGAAATTAAAAGCACAAACATTCGGAAGAGAAAAAAAGCACGAAAAGATTACGGACAATTTAAAAACAAAAACAGTCGATAGAAAAGAAAGGAAAAGGAACCAGCAGCCGACCTTCTGACTCCCGCAGACAGTCCCGTCGTGCGCCAGTGTCTGGGAGCAGGTGCCATCGGGATTGAGGCACTGGAGGTTGTAGCACATGTCTGGGTCAAAGGTAGGAGAGCCAGCCAGGTACTGAACCTGTACAAAACGGGGTGGAAGTACATGTAATAATAATAATAATAATAATAATAATAATAATAATAATAATAATAATAATAATAATGATAATAATACTAATAATGATAATAATAATAATAATGATAATAATAATAATAATGATGATCATCATCATCATCATCATCATCATCATCATCATCATCATCATCATCATCATCATCATCATCATCATCATAATAATAATAATAATAATAATAATAATAATAATAATAATAATAATAATAGTAATAATAATAATAATAAATGACATTTGTATAGCGCCCAACCCCAATTAAAATACACAGGCTCTCAGTGCTTTACAATACAGTACAACGTACAACATAACATAAAACATTGTGTTCGGACAAATAAAAAATCACTCCAAATATTCATCTGATTAATTTTGAAACAGAAACGACTTCAGCTGACATTTGAACAAAACAAAAGATATGATCTCTCTTAAAGTATTTGGTAAAGCATTCCAGATCTTAGGGCCTCGGTATTCAAATGCCCTGTCACCCATTGTTTTAAGTTTCATAGATGGTAAAAGAAAGTTCTTTTTGTAAGGTGATGACCTTAAACTGCGAGTTGGAATGTACGGTCTTAACAGATTTGATAAATATGATGGCGCATTATCATTTAAACATTTGTGATAAAGGGTGGTCAACTTGTACACAATTCTTTTCTCAACAGGAAGCTAATGCAATGTCCGTAAAGGGGTTTAGCAGAGTCTCGCTTTCTTTTCCGTAAAACTAAACGTGCATCATTGTTTTGGACAGTTTGAAGTCTTTTAACTTTCTCCAGTGATATTCCTGATAACAAGGATAACAATAATTGAGTATAATAAAATTAATCTAGTTACTAGTAAAGCAGTATGCTTAGTATTGATCAGATGACAACCAAACCTGTCCAAGACGACCGTCCGTTTGTGCGTAGTATTAGACTGCATCTTACAGCATTGTAGAAGGTGATATGACGGAGTCTTACACTGGGCAGTCGATAATACATATATATATATATATATATATATATATATATATATATATATATATATATATATATATATATATATATATATATATATATATTTGTATATATATATATATACACTCAAAGTAAAATAATAGTAAAAACAAAGATCATTTTTATAGCGCCCACTCCCGTGTGAACACAGCTCTAGGTGCTTTACATAAATGCATATCAATCAATCAATCAGTCAATCAACCGGTGCCTTGCCGACTGGCGTGGGCGATCATGGACCTCCACTTCACCCTGTCCTTTGCTGCAGCAATGGTGTCTGTTGTTCTTGCTGCTCCCAACCATGTTGTCATCTTGTCCAGTATCTTTTCCCTCTGTCTGCCTCTGCCTTTCTTTCAATTAAACTTTCCTGTTGTGACAATATTCTCTAATGCTTCTTTCCGCATTGTGTGTCCGAAGAAATTTGCCTGTCGTTTTCTTATACTCGTGATAAGTTGTTTTCTATAATTTGCTTCAACCAGGACTTCTTCATTTGTTTTTCTAGCTGTTCATGGGATACGTAGCATGCGTCTTATGAACCACAACTCTGTCGCTACAATTGTTCTTTCCAGCTGTTTATTGATTGTCCACGCTTTGCACCCGTATAATAGGATTGGCTCGATGTAACTTTTCAGTACTCTTTTCCTCGTTTCCAGTGACAGATTGATGTTTGTCAGTATCTGTTTCATCTTGTGGAAGGTTGCTTTTGCTTGGCAAATGCGGCTTTTAATTTCGGTGTGACATCTACCATCTGATGATATAATGGTCCTCAAATATTTAAAATATTGTACTTGCTTGAGGGTGGTATCGTTGACTTTGATATTGCATGTTGGGATTGGAGTTTTTCTGCTTATCACCATCGTTTCGGTTTTCTTGATGTTTAAAATGCATATACGAACAATATTAACGTACGCGTGCGCACGCGCGCACACATACACACACACACACACACACACACACACACACACACACACACACACACACACACACATACATACTCACACTCACGCACACACACACATCTATTTGCTTATCGCACGCGAACGCTTACACATCGTTAAGAAATGAGCACATACAAATACATAATAAAATAATATACACAATGCAATTTGCAAAATACATAAATGGATACATAGTCATTTACCTGAACATTACACTGAACATGAATCTACTGACATAAAAATGATGTCATTACATGTGTCTTTAAAGATTTTTAAAATTTAGGCTCAGATCTTGTATGTCTCAAGAGTTGGGGAAGAGAATTCCAAACTGTTGGGGCAAAGTGGGCAAACGATCTTTCAGCTAATTTTTATCTCCTTTTTCTCGGAACTCTTAAAAGATACTGATCGCCTGATCTTAGTGATCTAGATGGAACATAAATCTGGACGAGGTCAACTAGATATTTTACAACAGCAGCAAGCCTTCACCAAAGACTACTATGACAAAGGTACGTTGTGACTTGGCCTTTTGAAGACCGACCCAGAACAGGTCGTGAAAGGGTAATACGGGGTGCCCACTACGGATGGGATCGGCCAGGCCGATCACCTGACCCGGTCGCCTAAAACACAAACGTGTTTGTTTTCAGTTTCAGGCGATCGAGTCGGGCGATCGACCCGAGCCAGCCGTAACGCCAGCTTCAAGACTGAAAGATCAGATTAGAGAACCTGAGAAATCGTGTCAGGACAGCAGCTCAAAGCGAAAGACAATTTCCTGGACTTTTACAGGTCAGCCAGAGTACATTTAATTTCATTGCAGACTCCAGGCATTCAAGATTGCAGCTAAGATGCCTGCACACAGACTGGGTCTCCAGCCAAGACACCATCAGCCTAGATAGAATGAGCTGGTCACAACTTTACTGACGATAGACCTAAGGCAGTGGGACACCGTGTCACCCTCTCGGACGATTCTCTATTTCAAGTTGAACGCCAAGCTAGGAGTATAGGAGTATAAAGGTTTACAGGAGACCACATGAGCACTTTCTGCTATTTCTTCAGCAACACAATCAACCCATGATATCCCAATAGAACAATGCACCCGCACATTGTGCACTCCACTCGGAATTAAATACTTAAAAATCCAGAAAAACGTCGTTGCAATGGATCCACGGCCAGCCCTTTCATCAGATGTTACCCCTTTTGAGGACCCCTGGGACAGAATTAACTGCGTTGCTCGTGACGTGACTCCCGGTCCCAAAACTATTTTACAGCACCAGCAGGCCTTCACCAAAGCCTGAAACAGCATTTATTTTTTAGGTAGACTTGTGTACTTGAAGTGCAGGAGATGCGCTGATGTGCTGAATGCACATGGAGATCACACGGTGTACAACTGATGTGTAACTTTTGGATTTTACCCCGTTGTCAAATTTCAGTCATAATAAAAGAGACGTTTTGCTGGGGAAAAAAAAGAATGCTAATTCCTTGATTTATCCGTCAATTGCTTCATATTTCAATTTTATGACCGAAATTATCATTATTGTTCTACAGGAAAGATGAACCGATCAAACATTTTACAATAATAATAATAATAATAATAATAATTTTCATCGGCAGTATATGAACTTCATCATTATCATCATTATCCAGATCTGCGGCAGACATCGGCGATCAAGGTTCTCCATCCATTCCTTTGCTAGGATGCTCTTAAAAAAAGCTACATTAACCTGATCTTTCCCCATTACACATCTACTTAGGTTCTAGAAGGAAGTTGCTCTGGGTCTGCCCCTGTCTCGTTTGCCTTCAGTTTCGTCAGTGAAAGCTATTCGTAGTTGTTCAAGACCTTCATGTCTTTTGTCTTTTCCTGATTGTTTGCACCTGTGAGCGTTCCACGTGGGATTCATCAAGCAGCATTTCATTTGGTTTCTTTTATTTCCAAGATATTCTCAACAGTCTCCTAAAAAACACATTTCTGTTGCATCTGTTTAAAAAAATAACAATAGATAGCATTTGTATGGCGCTAATCCGTGCTAAACAGCAAGATATATGCGCTTGACAATCTATACTATTACTCCAGCAGACCTGAGAGCATTCTGAAACTTCCTCAACTTCCTGGGAATCATTCAGTGCAAGCAGCCATTTATAGGCACTAAAACACTAACATACTGACAAGATCTTTCGCTGTCTATGACCGGGTACCCATTCCCACCTGGGTGAAGTGAGGACAATTTGCGTAAAGTACCTTTCCCAAGGACACAACGTCGGGCAAGCAGCTCGAACCACGAACCCGCAACCTCACGATTACGTGTCTGGTAGCCTAACTACTAGGCCACCGACGCCACATTTACTATCTCTTTTATTCCCAAGATATTTTCTGCAGCCTCCTAATACGGGGTGGCCACTATGGCTGGGATCAGCCTCGATCGCCCGCCCGACTCGATCGCCTAAAAAATAAACGTGTTTGTTTTCAGTTTCAAGCGATCGAGTCGGGCGATCGGCCCGATCCAGCCGTAATGGGCACCCCGTATAAGAAACCACATTTCTGTTGCTTCTATTTTAACTTACCCTGCACAATATGGAGGCGGGCCTCTGCGGGTTGCTGCACTGAATGTCCGCGCCATAGCGCTGCCCGAACGGCGGGGTGAGGAACAGGCTGGTGTCGAAGGGGAACGGGTCCGACTGTACCTCTGTGCACTGCAGGGACTCCCTGGAACGTCATGGTGCAAGCTTTACTTCCCCACCGACACTGTGCCCACTACAGATGGGATCGGCCGTGGTCGCCTCAAAAAACAAACGCGTTTGTTTTCAGTTTCAGGCGACCGAGTCGGACGATCGGCCCGATCCAGCCATAGTGGGCACCCCGTATTAATGTTATACCCAGTTCCCCTTGGCACAGCGGCTATCGTGGCATAAACCGATCGCCCGACTCGTCGCCAAAAAAAACAAACGCGTCTCAATCATATTGTTTTAAGTATTCATACGACCTTAGAGCCTGCACCAGAATACCATTGAGTTACAACCAGAATACTAAGTACGTATCTAGCTTAACATTGTTAATGTTTATAATAACTGTTCATTTAGATTATGCATGTGACTGTGAGCCTGTTTGTGAGTGCAAGCATACTTTTGTATTATAAAGATTATGTATATGTGTGTGGAAGAGAGGATGTGTGAGGGAAGAGTGTGTGTATATATGGATGTGCACATGTGCGTGCGTATGTTTGTGTTTTCATGTGTGTGTAAGTGTGTGTGTTTGTTTGTTTGCGTGTGTGCGTTTGTTTGTGTATGTGGGTTTGTTTGGGTGTGGGGGTTTGGGTTTGTGTTTGTGTGGGTGAGCATGTGTGTTTGTGTTTACGTGGCGAAACACCAAACCAATGTGCCAGGATTTGGAATTTAAAGATGTATCTAATCTGATCTTGTTCTGAGTCAACGATAAATCTCCGTCAAGCTGTTAAATTGTACTTTGCCCAAAGAGCAACATTTGTCAGGAGAGAGAAAAAAAACGTTTCCTTATTTTAACAATTGTAATAGTAAAATTATATTATGTATCCTTGCTATTTTTCAATATTTAGAAGATATGTGTACAAACTGTATTCTTTCATTATGGAAACTTTATTTAACAAACCAGTGTTTTATATGATGTGATGTGGGCCAATTGCCTTAAACACTGAATAATCTTACTTACTTACTTTCAATATTCAGAATCTGAATTTCAACAAAATTATATGTTTCCCGAGCTCGTGAAAGTGATACCACAGCTTAAGAAACTACAATGAATGAAGATTTTCTAGATTTTAAGATAAGAACTCCCAATGGAAGGTTGTGAGAGATGAATAATCAGAACCATCATAAAAAGAGCATAATATGGACTAGAGAAACTGCAGCTGTGTGGAAAGATAGAGGGAACGAAGAACAGAGGAAGACAAAGAACAACATAGATCTATGCAGATGGCCTGAATTTCTTTGAAGAAGAAGAAGAAGAAGAAGAAGAAGAAGAAGAAGAAGAAGAAGAAGAAGA
>NW_004797746.1:279698-281207 GCF_000002075.1 Aplysia californica
GAAGAAGAAGAAGAAGAAGAAGAAGAAGAAGAAGAAGAAGAAGAAGAAGAAGACACATTTTTCCTTCCTGACCCTGTGAACAGCACTGGGAAGTCGTGTGGGAACGTCGTGAGCACGGCAAGGGTGAACACGCCAAAGGATGGAGAGAAGGGGAGAGGACGGACGTTGCCGAACACATCCACACTCGCTGTTGTCCATGGGGAATCTTTCACAGTCTGGAAGGAGGGAAGAGAGAGGGGAGAGGGGGGGGGGTCAAATGGTATTGTTTTAACACTCCTCGTAAAAATGATATTTGGCATTTAGGTGTGGCGCTCAATCTCGAGCAAAGTACATAAGCTCTTAGTTTTAGTAGAGGTTTTACGGCGCTCGCAACTGCATACGGTCATATGAGCGCCAAACACAAGCTCTAAGGTGCTTTATAATGCAAAAGTTACATAAAACGTGTTCTGACCAAAGGAAAATCTCTTTCAATATATTTATCTATTTTACTTCAAAACAGAACTGACTGAAGCTGACATTTGAATGAATTGAAGGATTTGATCTCTCAATTGGATCCACTGTCAACACTGTTTAGGTTATCTAAGAGTTCAACGTCCGTCCCTGATAGGACCGGGCCAAATGGGTTGCGAGTTTTTTTGTTCGTTTTGTAAGTGTTTTACGGCATTCACAACTGCATAAGGTCATATGAGGGCGCGGGACACATTAAACATTTTCATTAGGTAGAACATTTTGAATTTTGCTCGGGTGGATGCCAAAGCCTACTCTTATCGATTTTAGACCACCAAGGGATCTTTAACGTGCGCAACTTGCACTCGGGACCTCCGAAATTTTTCACCCTTATCCGAGAAGGCCAGGTGTAGATCTTTCTTACCAGAAAATCAGGGGTGTTGCTAAAGACAGCAGTAAGAAGGAGCCAAGGAGTAGCAGTAGAAAGGCTGCAGAAAGAGTCAGGAGCCCAGAGGAGGGGGCAAAGGAGCTGAGGAGGTGAGGGCAGAAAGTGGAGACAAAAGCAGACGACATAACATTGCTAAAGAGCAGGAAACGAGGTGAAAGGAGAACATTTTAGAGAAGAAAAAATTTCGGTCGCTACCCGGATTCGAACCCGGGACCTTTGAATGAGAGGCGAACGCCTTAACCTCTAGTCCACGAGAGCCCCCAATACGGTATGACATCTATGTGTGGCGCTCAACTTCGATCAAAGTACACAAGGTCTAAGGCGCTTTACAATGCAACAGCGATATGAAACGTTGTGTTCTGACCAAAAGAAAATCTCTTTCAAAATAATTATTTATTTAATTTAAAAACAGAAATGACTTAAACTGACATTTGAATGAATTAAAGAATTTGATCTCTCAATTTGATCCCCTGCCAACACTATACGTTATCTAAAACGAAAGCAAAAACTAAAATCCTTCATATACTCTGTCACATTTTTAAGTATACACATTTTGAAGCTCAATAAAACAAAATCAGTGCCACCAATTAATTTCAAATTTACACACTGATTAC
>NW_004797746.1:282061-283382 GCF_000002075.1 Aplysia californica
CATTCAACATTTAAATCTATCAATATACTGGTCCATCTATCTTGAACTTGATTTTGCTCATTCTCCACCTCTTTATAGCCATGACTTTCAAACACAACCACAACCACAACCACAAGCACACGCGCGCGCACGCACACACATACACACACACACACACACACACACACACACACACACACACACACACACACTCACGCACGAGCCTTTTCGCCAATATCAACAAATCTCGAGAACAGAAACCGTTCGGAGAAATAGGGTTCAAGTTTATTTTCCCGAGCGTTCGGAGAAATAGAGTTCAAGTTTATTTTCCCGAGCGTTCGGAGAAATAGAGCTGGCTTATCTAAAAGGCAGGACCTCCGAGCTCAACGTCGGTCCATGATAGGACAGAGGCAAATGGATTGAGAGCCTCGAAAACTCCACAAGACGATTCAAGTACCGGTACAAGAATGCTCAGTCTGGGATTGGAACCAGTGCCATTCACTCTGTTGTCCAGTGTGATACCAACTGAGCCAATGGAGCGGCCTGTCTAATTGAGAAAGGATTTTGTTTAAAAGAAGGTGCAAGAGGGTGGCAGGGTGGGACTGTCGCAACACCAATAGACCTATAGTGCGATCAAAATTTCATGGCCCAACTTATCCTCAAATATCTTTTTAACGGATGAATCAATGTTATCTATACTTTGCACAGCAGTTTGTACCAATTTGTCTAAATGAAATCATATTTTTCCTGAACAATTGGAGCTAGATTTTTTAAAACATTTTCTTCGTAAATTTATATAAAATACTTGAAATTTCTGTCATACGTAAAACGGGGTTGTTCACAGCACTTCCCGCTTCTCACACACATTTTGATTACGCATATTGCCTACGTCACAGTTCATCAATGAAAATTTTTAGAGGTAAAACTTATTACAAGAAAATTAATTTTATAGTACACATTTTTGTGCTAATACTAATAGTTCTCTAAATATGCGTTCAATTAGTATAACGTCCCGGTAAGAAAAACATGACAGACTCGCTTTTAAAAGCAATATTGACCCAGCTGTAAACATTATTAAAAAATGTGGAGAAACCACCCAGCTGGATTTTTATAAGTATTTATAAAGGAATTTTCTAGAATACAGCAAGCAGGTGTTTACAAATAATATGTTGATCTGTTAAGACACATGGATACAAGTCATTACGCAAATATTGGAGAACCTATGTTCGAAAGTTAAGGAAATATTGGACACTAAATTGCGCCACGAATTTTTTAGAGCACTATAGTGCGACCTCCTCAGCCTCTCTAGGGGGCGGGACAGGAGGAGGAGGAGGAGGAGGAG
>NW_004797746.1:292203-294753 GCF_000002075.1 Aplysia californica
ACCCACCCCCACACACACACACACCCACCCACCCCCACACATACACACACAATAATAAAAAAACAAACAAACAAAAGAAACAAAAGAAAAACAACCTTTGAGAACAAACAGATTGAATACAACATACATACCAATCAGAATACAGTACACATTTAATTCAAAGCTGAGACTGAGAGCCGAGGTGATGGGTGTGGCATTCTGCCACTGGACCATCGTTCTTCCAAAAGGACAGAACGCCAAAACAGTCTATAAAAAGAGGCGTTATACGTCATGCGATTGTTGCTGTTAAATAAGCGGTCAGGGTACCCTGCTGTAATGTCAGAGGGACACGACAAGCCTGTCTGTTTCGAACAATTATACCAAATTTTATGACTCAGTAAGTGTAATTCGCGTAAAGTAATATTTCTCGCTAGTGTCAAAGGGGAGGGGGAAGGGGAGAGAGATCATAAAGCTTCCCGCTGAGAAGTGAAATAATTTTACAAAGGCTCTTCGTCTGGGCCTAATATTATAATTTATAGACTTCGACGACACGGAGGAACTTACGTTGTCGTGTTACCGTTGTTGCAGTTTCCGCCCGCCATAGATGTACACTATAGTCACCGCCCGCACAGACACAGTTAGGTCATGTCGAGGACGGGACACTTTGCCCCCTGTGAGGTCAGGGGTGTACAGAAAGTTGAGTAAGAGTTTCTTCCTTTAGTATGAGTTTTTATGGCACTCGCAACACAATAGGGTTATATAAATGATGAAAGAATAGAGGTGTTACAAGAGAATAACATACACAAAAAAGAAGGAGGAGAGATAAGGACGATAGATGTTTGATAGGAAAGCAGTTCTGTTAAAAAAACCAAAAAAGAAAACAACCCAAGGCGAATACTGTCAAACGTGCTGTAACTGCCACACACAGACACCTGTACATAAGACATCTTCCTATTTCCTCCATTTGTGTTTTGTTTTGTTTTGTTTTGGGGTTTGTATCATCATCATGGCACTGTCCAAGTCGTCCAAAATGTTCTACCCCCCCCCCCCCCCCCCTCGGGGTGGAGCCACTGACTGAAGTGTCTTTAGGCCATTCCCAAAAGAGGGACGTTAACCGTGTTCTTATGCACAGTAGAATTGTAAATGGGCTGATTCATCAATGCCATGGTCATAATAACTGTGCCTGAACTGCAACAGGGAACTGCTGCTTTTTCTTTCCTAATCCTTACTATAGTCATTTTCCTCTATTTCTTATGTATGTTTGCCACACTCTTGTGACTAGCTATTTCCGGGGTGCCTTTATAGTCGAAGCAGACTTTGAGTTGTTGAAGCCTGAGAAGTGAGCAGAGTAAGCCTGATTCCCTGTAGCGACTTCTCTGTTGACATCCATCCACCTCTTGGCGCTTTTATGACCTTATGCAGTTGCGAGCGGCGTAAAACCTCTACTAAAACATAAAACAAATAAAAACAAACAAACAAGCAAAACTCAGTTTTCTAAAACAATCACTTTTCTTCATGACAATGGGTGTCCGTCTTGAACAATATCGACTGAAATATCAAACGCCGTTCATATTCCAACCCCAGACTTCGGCGTAGTAGGTCAGGGGGGACGAAAAGAACCGACTTTTTGGCTCTAAAAGAATGCCTTTTTTTACTCGAAAAGAACCCGTTAGGTTTTAGAATTAGTATAGATATATATCTCCTTGGCCACTTTATCTTTCTCCCAAAGCGTAAATTGAAATTAAAAACAAGTGAATCATATTTTATTTACGAGGTTTATGAAGTTAAGAAAGAACAACAACAACAATAATAACAATATAATAATAATATTGAATGCAGAAGTAAGGTAAATATAGCAAAACGACAATATTACAATGATGATGATGATGATGATGATGATGATGATGATGATGATGATGATGATGAAGACAAAGTATTACTTAGTTGACAAAACTACAACAACAACAACAGCAACAACAACAGAGTAGGTAGAACTGGTAGAAAGATAAAGCATTACATTTTTTTTTCAATTGAAATGGGCTGTGTCCTAAAATCAGACCAGAACTATGAAAAGGGAATAAGATTATTACATTGAAAAGTGGCGGTGGTTGCCTTCTTATCCCTCTTCTTCTGCTCCTCCTTCCTCTTCTTTTTCTTTTTTTTCTTTCTTCCTTTTCTCCTCCTTTTCCTCCTCCTTCTTCCAAAAACATGCCGATCTTCTTCTTTTTCTTCTTCATCTTCTCCCTTCTTCCAAAAAATATGACATTCTTCTTCTTCTTTTTCTCCATCTTCTTCTCCTTCCTCTTCTTCTTTTTTTTTCTTCTTCTCCTTCTCCTTCTTCTTCTTCTCTTACTTACAACAACAACAACAAAAAATACATGTATGCCAATTGATTCTCCCAAAACTCATGATTCACCTGAGGACAGTTACACAAGTAGATCTGTCTAGTCAGGTTGAGTAGGACGGCTCGGCAGTCAAAGTTCGGCTCGACATGACATTGCAGAGATGCTCCACGGGGCGTGTGGTCACATGTGTATGTGTGTGTGTGTGTGTGTGTGTGTGTGTGTGTGT
>NW_004797746.1:295810-297888 GCF_000002075.1 Aplysia californica
GGGACGGCTGGTAATGTTGCTGAGTGCTGAGGTAGTTGTTGTTGTCTCTGAAGGATTTCAGCATAAATACTACATGTATGGGAGAGCCTAGCTCCTGAGAATGAGGCCATTCCCAAGGGGGGGGGGGGGGGGGGCATTAACATGTTCTTATGCACAGAATTGTAAATGGGTTGATTCAACAATGCCCTGCTCATACTGTGCCTGAACTGCAACAGGGAACTGCCGCTTTTTCTTTCCTAATCCTTACTATCTTCATTTCTCTTCAACTTCTTTTGTATGTTTGATTTTATTGTTTGTCACTCTCTTGTGACCCGCTATTTCAGGGGTGCCTTGATAGTCGAAGCAGACTTTGTGCTGTTGAGGCTAGAGAGGTGAGCAGAGTAAACCTGATTCCCTGTAAAGACTTCCCTATTGACATCTACCCCTTGGCGCTCATGTGACCTTATTGCAGTTGCGAGCGCGGTAAAACCTCTACTAAAACTAAAACAATAATGACAGTAGACCCAGCAGGAAAACAGCAGGCGCAGTGGGCACCAAGTCATATGAGGGTTCACGAACAAGAAAAGCTGACACTAAGAGTAAGAGAAGCCTAAAAGATGCGCACAGCTTCAGGTGGAAGTGGAGCTTTTGAATGTTCAAAGGGTGAACAGCCCCCGAAGACGTGGCTTCACTATTTTTCTCCCAGAATGAACTTTATCTATTCCCGGAAACCATCCATTGCACCTGCATTGTGGACCATTATTCACTTAACCGATTGCATGCGACCAATCAGCGGCCTTTTTTCATACCAACACATGCGTTGTTGGCACGCGCACGTGTCTACTCTGGCGTGTGTCGGAGTCGGATGGGCAGCCTGCACACATGTGGCTGTGTGTGTGTCGGGAAGGGGGGGGGGGGGGCACTAGCAGTCTGGGCGTTGAACGTCGCATATACAAACACATCACAGTCTTTTTTCCCCTCTGCAACTGATCACTATTACTATTACAATGATAAGCTAGTCTTGACGAAGATCTACGTAATGAATTGTGCGCTGGTCTATGGAATCAAAAGTTGCCGCATGACAGGCTCTACACAGCAACACAACTTTTTGGCAAACAATCGAGATGACTCAGGCGTGTGCATTTGAACGAATCGGTCTTTTTTTTTTTACACAGCTCATAATATGCAGGCATTTCAGGCACTACTTGTGACTTCTCTTTATATATATTACTTGCTTAGTGCCTGTAACCATCTACACAAAACCTCATGTTTGCTATAACAAACACTCGGATTCAACGAGATTTTAGGTCAGACCCGGCGACCTCGTTGAATCCGAGTTCCACTGTGTTATGTTTAGCTAACGCGCGTGGACTTTGGCATGGCATAGTAGATGTTTTACGGCGCTATAGACACAGAAATGACAGTTATGGCGCCTGTGAGGACCTTGTTTTGATATATAATACATGTATTTGGCTAGTGTTTGTTTCTGGCTTCTTTTTATTTTATTATTGTGGGTGTTTTACGATAGAACATTATAAAATGTTGGACGACACTGCACTACCGTGCTCTCTGGACGAACCGCGCCGGATTCTATGCTGGATATTCCTATTATTACACAACAAAGGAAAAGCTACACATGTAAAAAAAATTAGTTCAACAAAAATCAGTACAATGCAGAGTTACAGACAGCCCTGCAATGCAGTTAATTATAGCCATTGGATTGTACATGATCTATTATTGAATGAACTCTAGCAAAGAAATAATTGAGAAAAAGATCATGACATCTAGAAATTGACTTGCATAGGGCCTATATGTATACGTATATATGTAACAGAAGTGAGTTGCTTGGGTATAGTTATTGAACATTTTGCACAGCAAATAAGTTGGTGTTGCATGTAAAGTCATGAAAAACATTGATTTAAAGGAACAAAATATGTCATTTCTGTTTTCAAAGATCCTTTATACATCTATGGGAGTTACCAAACTTTGGCGCCCATTTTCTCACTAATTTTACCTCTGAAACTGAAACCAGGCTTGCTTCCATATATATATATATATAGGGAGTGCTTATTTAGGCCACATATGGCCTAAATAAGGTA
>NW_004797746.1:297988-299588 GCF_000002075.1 Aplysia californica
GGAGTCAACATGATCTCTCTGTCTGTTGCACCAGTCTGCGACTCCCGAAAAATGAATTCTCGCCAGTTTAGTTTGGTAAAATAGTTTTACGACCCTCACATTTGCATACGGTAATAATATAATAATAAATAAATAAGGTCATCATATGAGCGCTCACGTCTTCAGTGTGCGACGAACAAGAGGCAAACTGCTACACCACAGACGCTGGGTACACGTGTCCCCAAGCAGATGACGAAAGTGTGGTTAACCAAGCACCTCTAAAGACTCATGAGGGGGGTCCTCAGTTTTTGGGGGATTTTTGTTTGGTAAGTGTTTTACGGCACTTGCAACACAACAAGGTCATATAAGTGCCGAAGATTAGAGGTGTTACAAGAGAGTAACAAACACAAAAAAAAGAAGGGGAGATAATGACGCTAGATGTTTGAAAGGACAGAAGAAGCAAACCGCATCTTAGCACCCACCAACCACCCACCTCAGTGGTTGTGTGGTTGGTGAGATCAAACTCAAAATAATGTCTAGAATAGTAATAATACATGTATATCAGTCATACCGCGTTTAGGTGGGTAGTCGCTGCGTGTGTTATCTTGAACTTGGACAAAACATGATAACTGGCTCCAAAAATAAAGTTTTGGTCAGCGGTGACGGAACAATAGCATTAATAGCATGTTGATTGAATTGGTGCGGTATTGTATATTTTGTATTGTTGATAAATTATTGTGTGCGCGCGCGCTATTCTACAGAGAATATATATATATATCAAAATGGAAAGTCATTTTTATTTATATTTTAAAAATAAAACATTTTCCATTCTCAGTACAGCCTACTCAAAGTGAGCAGAAAGAGGTGACCAGCAGGAAGAAGTCTAGACAGTAGTACTGTACAATATACGCACTATGTGCAGGAATGGCAAAAAAAATTAATTAAATTTTAGGGAATTTTTTATAGTAAGAGTTTTACGGCACTTGCAACACAATAAGTCATATATGTGCCGAAGACTAGGTGTTACAAGAGAGTAACAAACATAAAAAAGAAGGAAGAGAGATTATAAAGACGATAGTTGGTTGATAGGAAAGAAGGAGTAAACCACATCCAAAACACCTGTCAATCACCCACATTAATTATTAATTAAATCTAATGAATAAAGTGGACACAAATATGTCAAATCTGTTGCACACCAAATGCACTGTTGCAGCAAATTTTGAACCATCAAACACAAATCAGAAAGAGGAATTCAAATAAACCATAGCATACACAATGGAGTCTGCCCATATCCGTTTCAGATGAAGAAAACAGAATTGAAAAATCAGTAGATATTAATTAACAAAATTATGCTTTTCGTTTTTTAACATGCCAAAAAACAGAGTGTCTTCAAGTATTGTCAAATGACCAGAATACAGGTCTTCAATGAGATAATAATCTGAGATATAAGGTATACTTCCAAATCCATTCACTTATTTAATATTTGTCATTGCATTTTTCATAAACCAAAACAACGCTTTTTAGTTAGTTTTAGTTTTAGTAGAGGTTTTACGGCGCTCGCAACTGCATAGGGTCATATGAGTGCCAGAAGATTAGAGGTGTTAAAAGAGAGTAACAAACA
>NW_004797746.1:301932-302871 GCF_000002075.1 Aplysia californica
GGAGGAGGACGAAACTATGGACCATGTGTTCCTGAGGTGTCCCGCCAGCTATCGTGCTAGAACCCGTCTGCTGGGACATTTCAGTAACCCACTCTCAGCACTTTTTAAGGACCCCCGGGCGAGTGTTGAGTTCCTGCGTGCTGTCGGCATCGCTGACCGCTTATGAAGCCACAGCGCCAGAAGAGAGAGAGAGAGAGAAATACCTATGTGTGTATGAAGACACACATTTACATGCGTAATCACAATCACAAACACACACAGACACACATGTTCCTCTTGGCATAATATTTCAACACAGAGACACATACTCGCACACACACACACACACATGCACAAATACATATGTGTGCACATGCAGACACACATTTACATGTGTAAACACAATCACACACACACACACACACATTCCTCTTGGCATAATATAATTCCATATACACATACTCGCACACACACACACACACACATATACATATGTGTGCACATGCAGACACACATTTACATGTGTAAACACAATCACACACACACACACACACGCACACACACACACGTTCCTCTTGGCGTAATATTTCCACACAGACACACCTACTCGCACACACACAAATATTGGACAATGATTGATGGTCTACTATTTACAGCTGACAGCAGCAGAAGGCCCTCCCCTCATCCTTTCCTCATGGTGATCATGGTGTTGATTTCCCAGATGATTGATCGCACGATGTCAATGATTTCTTTCAACTGCCGATTTTTCAATTTGACTTGCTGAAAACAAACACAAAAAAGCAACAAAATATAATGTACATGATGCCGCATGAAAAGTAAAAGGGAGTGCTTATTTAGGCCACATATGGCCTAAATAAGGTAAGGGAGGGGGGTTTAGCTTATTTAGGCCACAGTGGACTGTGGCCTAAATAAGGTAAGGGAGGGGGGTTTAGCTTATTT
>NW_004797746.1:304902-319623 GCF_000002075.1 Aplysia californica
TAGGCCACCTGTGGCCCAAATAAGGTAAGGGAGGGGGGTTTAGCTTATTTAGGCCATATGTGGCCTAAATAAGGTCACCCAAAGTAAAACAACTCAGGAATAACGGAAGTTTTATTTCACATACAATTTTCATGAGTTTTGAGGGGAGTAGTAGCTACAGCAAGGATTGTTCAATACAAAAATTATTGGTGAAAACAGGTGTCAGTAGTTGACATTCACAATGAAAACCGGAAATTAATGCTCTGGCAGACTCAAAGTGAACTTAAAAATAGCCAAAATTGTATTGATAACTAGATCTAGCAGAAGTACACAACAGGCATAAATGGTCGCTTTTAAGCACAAGGGGGCTATACCGAAAAATGCTGTTCTGAGAAAATTGAAGGTAAAGCTTTCGCCCCTTGTTCAGTTTCTTTGAAAGAAAAGAAGATTTTTCTCTTTAACCAAAAAATATTATACACATAAATGAAACCAAACTACTTCTATAGGTAGGGCAATGCCCACTTTTGCTGAAGGTCAAGATTTCTGGAAACCCCGAAATCTGGGTTAGCCCACTTGTCCAAGCGACCAAATATGCTATACTGTAAAATAATTACTGCCACATGACATATATAAGTGTAAAAAGTTTTGACAGTTTATGGTTCCGAACTTTGTTCCTCTGTCGTAACTTCAATTTGAGGGAAGTCAGCATTGTGGTAACTTCAGTGAGAGTGATGTTGGCACTTCTCATTGTCCCATCTGACTCTGACACCTGAATTGGTCGCTTTCAAGGACAAGCGGGCTAACCCAGATTTCAGGGGTTTCCAGAAATCTAGACCAAAAGTGGGCATTGTCCTACCTATAGAAGAAGTTTGGTTTCTTTGGTGCGTATATTTGTTTGGTTATAAAGAAAACTCTCCTTGAGTTTTTATTCTCAAAACAGCATTTTTCGGGATAGCCCCCCTTGTGCTTAATGCCGTCCAACTTACAAAGCAGCTCCAATGTTCAACAATCCCCTCCCAATCCCGCCCCCTCCCCCGGGCCAAACACCCTCTCCTGTCAGACAATCAGGAGGCCGTCTGTTGCCCCATGGAACAGGTTTTGTTCCTTCACCTTCACAAAGATATCCAACCTATCTTCTTCTATCCTGAGGTTGGGGCAACCGTGGGGCACCACTGCATCTGACAACCAGCTCTCACCATTTCTCTTTGCCCTCTGCTTTCCTCAGATTGTCACCCATCCAACCTATAGCAACTTTAAATGTGAGGCATCGTGGTGAATTCAGGCGTTCGTCAAAATATTGAAACCAAAGAAACTGGCGCTTCTTTGGTCGTCTGGTAGTTTGGTTCTAATTTTTTAAAATTGACTCAACACCTTTTACATTCACTTAAAAACACATTTCTGAGTGGATTTTACTGAAAAACATTGATTAAAGGCACATAAAATGTAAATGTTCAGTTTCCAAGGCCTCTCAAGCTATGGAAATCATCAACTCTGGCGGGTTTTTTTCTCGCTAATCTTACCTCTGAAACCAAATTACCCTCACCTCTTTCAATCACAAATATCTTGGCTTCTATTCAACACAGTTGGGTATTTTTTTCACCAAAAGCAAGACAAATGAACAGGCTTTAAGATGATACCAATAACCCCATATGTTTCTTCTATCTATGACTGCACTCCTTTGTGATGCCTTGGACTTAAGTCAATTTGGCACTCCTCATATTTTCATCTGAAACCAGACTTTGAAAGTATCTTAACCCCTCCCAATTGGGCATGTGGAGTTATTGGTATGATCTGAAAGCTTGGTCATTTGTCTTGCTTTGGATGAAAAAAATATCCTTGTATCTTGAATAGAAGTCGAGATATTTGCGAATTAATAAGGTGGGGGGGGGGGGGGGGGGTCACCTGGTTTCAGAGGTAAAATTTGTGAGAAAATGGCCGCCAAAGATGAGTTTCTTCCTTAGCTTGGGAGTCCATGGAAACTAAAAAGTTACATTTTTGGTGCCATTAATCAATGTTTTAACGTAAAATCTAAACAGAAATGTGTTTTTTAATGGGCATGAAAGGTGTTGAGCCAAGAAACAAAAATTTGATAAAAATTCACAAACCTGCGGAAAAATGTTAGTTTCTTCACTTTGATTACTTTGATGATGGCTTCACCACGATGCCTCACAATTTATGAAGTTTCAGAAGGTCCACAGCACTGTGCATGTGGTGTAGAAGATATGTTGTGCTTTGCTGTCACACACACAAGACCCAGGTTCAATTCCCAAGTGAAGGAAATGTTTTCTACTTGCAAATGTTGAGCTTTCCGCTGGGATGTTGTATCCCTCTCAGTCTGAGTTGGTCTGGTCTCATAAATTAGCTAAATTGTGTAGTTGGGGATTGGGGGGGGGGACAGGAACTTTGGTTTCAATATTTTGAGCGCTTGAATTCACCACGATGCCTTATATTTAAAGTTGCTATAGGTTGGATATCTTTGTGACGATGAAGGAACAAAACCTGTTCTTCATTAGAAAAATTGTTTTCATTTGAAGAGAAGCCATCTTTGGATGATAGCAAATCAGGGAGGACTCACCTCCAGCATGTCTCTGTGTTGTTCCACAGTGTAGTGATACACGTCAGAATACTCCTTCTCCGAGGTGTCCACCTCTTTGCCAACATAAGGCACCAACTCCTGGGAAAAAGGCAATATAATAATAATCTGAATATTTCATTAGGATAGCTGTGGTGAAAGTTAAGTCTAACAAGCATCATTATAATGAGCATGGCAGGTCAATACTTCTATTGTGGACTCCATTCTTAATATGTCAGATTGCAAGGTTGTTTGAATGATAAGTGTTGATTTCACTTTTGAGCTCTACCTTCGACTTCTCCAATGAAATTTACTGATCGGTAGTCTTGTAAAAAAAAAAAAAGGCTCTCTTTTCTGCAATGCCATTGGGAGTGTTTCCAAATTTGCTCTACTCACTAAGTGTTGTCTGTAATTTACCAATTTTCTTTGTTGTACACAAACTTTTATTTGGATCTTCTTTGCCTTTATTTCCTGTCTGAAGACTTCAAATTGCTCTGGCATAAGGAAGAGGGTATCATGTTTAGCTTTCAGTGTGTGTGGTGAGGCAGAGACTACACTTCCATTAGACATAGTTGATGCAAGGGAAAACTTATGAAATATACTAAATCCAAGTATAGGAAAGACTGTTCAAGTAATAGGTACTGTGTCACTTTCACAAAGTATTTTGAAACCCTGAAACTTTGAGTAAAAAGACTACCAGTTTTAGCAACCTCCCCCCCCCCCCCCCCCCTCCCCGCTATCATTCTTCCACTCCAGTTCCAACACTTACATACTTCAATGCTCTCATAGTTTGCAGTATGGTACTTTTTAGTTTATAAAAATAAATATGTATTCAGTCCCACAAAAATCACCTGTTCTGAGGGAAGTTCTGTCTGTTCAACTGTCTCGTTGACTTTGCTGAAAAAAAGCCTCAGTTTTCGGAAATTCATGTTGATCTGCCTTAGCTGCTCGTCCACTTTTGCTTTACGCTCAGCATACTGCTGTCCATGGAAGGTAACGTTGTTGGGAAGCTTCAAGAAGATCAGAGAAAATAATTACACATCAGATGAATATTCAACATTTTGTTTTTATTTTAATGATGTTCATTAAGTGACTTTTCCCCTTGAAAATGACATGTGATTACAATCAGTTACTCCTTGCACCCTAGCAGGAGGTTGGAGAAGAAGGAAATAAAAGTAAATTTACTGAAAATTTGGCCCTCTATTCAAGGGTCACGAAGCGTCTTGTTAGTAAAGTAAATTGGAATGAAAAATTCGATGCAACTGACTTGAGCTAAAAAATCAAAGAGAAGACCATGTGAAACCTGCAGGAGAATCACAGAAATTGATGTACAGACAAGTGAGAAGACATGGAACAACATCAAGAGGATAGCCCATGATAGAGAAAGGTGGAAACGGTTTGTCTGTGATCTATATCCTGGTGCAGGGTGCGAAAGGCAATGATGATGAGGATGATGATGTTTTGAGCTGCACAAACCTACCGCTGATAAAATGAGAAAAAAGTGCTGGTCGTTTCTATATTATGTTTAAGTGGCACCACAACATCACATGACATCTACTTTTCAAACTTGCATGGCTCCAAACCTACCACACTTCACTGAAAAGTGTCTACAACAAAAGTAAGTAAACAGGAGAATGGACAAAAACCACCAAAAATTTGCATCACTTTCATTGGTCGAAATCAGTGGGTGAAATACTGGAAAACTCTTTTTAAAATGTTTACTCTCCATGAAAGTTTATGATTAAAGCTCTTTTCACAAAAGTCTCTTCTATACAAAGTGTATGTTTTATATGATGTGGGTCAATGGCCTTAACACTTTGCGGCCTCATCTCGCCGATTGGCGATGTTTATCACCCAGTTTCTTTGGATTTTCCCCAAAATATGAATACAACACCTACCTACCTACCTACCTACACTCTCTGTCAAGTCGCAATCTTAGAATCACAAAGTTCTCTATCTGTTCAATAGCCTACCTACTTTTGAGAAATTTGACGCAAAAAATGTTGAGTTTCACAACATGTCAGGCTTTATCCAATGCAATTCTTTGAATATTTTGATAATGACTCCGAATAATCTTACCATTTTGACAGAGCAATCAGTTTCTGACCTCATGGTCTTATTAACCCAATTGCACCTAGCAGGCCCGACAGGTAGACTTTCCCTCTTCCCTAAGAGAAGGGACGTAACTCCGCAAAAATAACCCCCTATATTAAAAAAAAAATTATAGCAAAAAAACTAAATGAGCTAGCCTTCTAATTTTAAAAGATCCTAAAAGAAAAATGAACAAAGCACCTTCAAAAAAACTTTCAGACTTGTAAACAAAAAACTTTTGCAATTGTGGAACTGAGAAGTTGGAAGAAAACAAAAAAGCGAATTTTGACCAAAAGTTTGCAACAGGTGAAGACATTAAAAAATTCATTTAAAAAAAAGTATTGTTTGTAATTCCCTATTTTTTTATTTCCCGAAAAGCAAAATAGTTATAAAATGTGTACCTGAAATTTCAAAAGCATTGAGCAATTAGAAGGAGAATAGTGAGTGTTTGAAGTTGAGTGGAATAAATGTTGAGGGTCAATGAAAAATTTCTTTGATATGAAAAGGTGAAAAACACCCACATCACATTATATATACATGAAAACACAATAGTGTACAACAAACACATATAACAAAACCTAGGACAAGAATAGAGACAGAGAGTATAAGAGCAGTTTCGGTTACATGAAGACTCACCCAGGTGACTACTGTGACGAGCGCACATGAAGAATAATCCAATATGAAATAAACACAATTACTGCGCACTTGCCAGCTCCTTGTGGAAACTGGCAAAACACAGTTCCTTGTGCAAGTGGACCTTGCAAATGGAACAGCCATAGGGGGTCTCTGGTGTTCTTCCCTTGTTCGTCTTGGCTTTTATCTTGGAGCACCAGTGACAGGCCCCTTTCCGTCCCATGAGTCGTTCCAGCTGATGGTCAGATGACAAGGAGCTCCCCAGTCCTGCTGTTGACACCCCCTGGCTGACCTTCCTCTTTCCTTTCGAAACATTTCCTGCCACCAAAGCAGAACAGATGTCCAATCTGAATTTCAGGTGACTGACACCTCTGGCGTTTGATGGAAGGGGTCGTTGGGCGGCTCGGTACAGGTTCCAAGCATTCACTATTGACACCTGTACCACAAACCAGAGAATGTATCTCCACCACTTCACCCCAGATCTTCCCACTGCGTAGTAGGAGCGAAGCTGGTCAGCCAGGTCAACGCCAAACATGTGATTGTTGTAGTTCAACACTGAGTTCGGAATCTCAACGTGTTGAATGCCACCTTTTACACGACGAGTGACGGTGGAGACACCTGGCGACGAATTTGTGGAGAGAACCGACACTTTCCGTTTGTCGTTGAAGACTGTCGCCAGAAGACGACCTATCGTCATGGCTTTGATTTCTCCTGGAGCCATCTTGTCAGTGTTCGCTTTGTTTAGTTGCTGAGGCCAACCCTTCCGTGAGCCCCGGATGGTGCTGCAGCAGTAGGTGTTTTGGGCGAGGAGATCTTCGGCGAGCTTCACACTGCTAAAATAATTATCGTACACAAAATGATGGTACTTGCCTAGGTAATTTCTACCCATATTCATTACCACGTGGTGGCCAAGTCCATGGGGCATGGGGTTATTTACCTTCCCAGTGTAGACATCAATGTCTAGCACGTAGCCGTTCTGCGGGTCCGCAATGCACCAGACCTTGATGCCCCCGGGAGTTGGCTTTGCCTTTATATATTGTTTGAAATGAAGCCTTCCATTGTACGCGATCATAGCTTCATCAATCGAGAGACTTGTTCCCGGAATGTAGTTATCGGCTGCCCTGGGGAGAAAAAACAAGTAGAAAAAATAAAGAACCTGCGTCAAAAGCATTTACCTGAGGAAAAGACTACGAAAAGTTCAGTGCATGTTTAGAATATATAAAAATATATGAACATCAAATTATGTGCAAAAAATGTATGCGTAGTGTATGCGATATAAAATTATTTATTATGTTTATGCTTAAAAAATAATAAAATCGTGCACGTGATTGTGAAATTTATATTTTGTACGTATGCTGATAAATTTATTAAATTCTAATTGAGAAGAGTAAGAAATAATAGTTGTCGTAAAGAGCATACCTGTCGATTGTTTTCCTAGATCTAGTATTTTTTATTTTTAGATCTAGACTCTAGATCAATATCTATAATTATATAATTATATAATAAATAATTAATATATACTCACCTTTTGCGGAAGTTTTTGATGACAGGACGCACTTTGTAAAGAGGATCATGTCCCTCCGCACCACGAGCCACAGCCTGCGACGAGTCGTTCAAATGCAGGTACTGGTTTATCTTTTCGTACCTATTCTTGCCCATCACATCCGCGATGCCCGCAACTCTGAGTCGATCGTCTGTCGACCAGTACATGGAGTACTCAGGAAGCACATGAATTCCCATAACAATCACAATGTTCAAATAAACTTTCATGTCAGCGACAGTGACAGGCTTCCAGTATTCATCCACTTTACCCTTGCGCTGTTGTTGCTGTACTGCATAAAGGTTGGTCTGGTCAGCCATCATTAGGAACATATCTTCATCAAAAAATAGTGAGAAGAAATCGAAGGGGGAGGAGGAACTAGGAAGGGGATCAACGGGGCCTTGGTCACTTGAATTAGTGCAAGGTTGGAGATTCAAGGGAGGGACAGGGTCAGTTGGGTTGACAGGGGTCCAGTCAACAGATTCCGCACCACTGTTGTCGTCTTGACTCGGAGCCTGAGCCGCGACATTTTCCTCTTCCTCGTGACCGTGAAACACAGCTTCATCATCAATGTCCGATTCATAATCCTGATTCACAGTCCTAGTGCCTAGACCTAAATCAAAGTCCAAACCAGGGTAATCACCACCATATATGCTTTCATTTGCATCGTGAAACAAACGTAAAACCTCATCCATATCGAACGAAAAACAGTTGAATTTAGTAAACAAACCTTTCCAAACTTTGGAGCTTCGTGGTTTCACTACCAATGGACCGATTTCAATCAAACAAAGACCAAGATGCACTGCGAATCTCGGACTCTCACGTGGTTTTGCCGGAAATACCGATAGACACGAGACTTTCGTTTCTAATGACGCCTCGGCCGACGCCCTTTTTCCGGGCGCATGCGGGCGCTATAAGGGCAGCGGCAGTACGATTTCAGCAGGCGCATGCGGGCGCTATAAGTGCGATTGGGTTAAGTCAAAACGACTAAAAATGTCAGACAGAACTTTGTAATTCTAAGACAACGGGGTGTAGTGGTAAATCGGCTGATTTCAAAGAGATTTAACTAGGCATAAAATAGGCGGATTATTTTGCTAGGAGGCAAACAGATATTTACGGTTAATCTTAAAAGTTATTTCTTTTGAAAAACCCAAACTTTCGACTTTTGGTCAATATCTCCTTTTGTGGAATGCGAGAAGTTACTCATTTTGTCAGCGCGCCTCACAAATTATTACCTGCATATGTTTCGGCCCCAGAGACTGGAACAGCTCCTGAGCCCTGCCCACAATGTCGTGGACAATCTCCTGGCCCACGCGGCACATGTTCACCACGTTGATGTCCTTGGTCGGCGACATCATCTGTGGCGCTGGGGCAGGGCTCTGCTGCATCATGGGAGGGAAACTGCCAGGGCCCGAGGCCTCCCCTCTCTGGCTGCTGTATGGATGCTGCTGAGACTGGGCCTGACCTGCTGAGCCAGGTCCTGGTGTTGCCATGGTTACTGTTGCTTGTTGTCCTGTCCCTCAGAAGCTTTTGACAAAGACAAGAAGAAAAAAAATTTAGCAAGAAAAGAAGTATGATGTCAATAACTATTATTTATTGAAGAAGAAGATTATATCTTTGAGAAGAAGTAATTTTTCCAAGAACTTTACCCTCTTAAAGTCATGACATGCTAATGGAACCTTAGGAAGGGAAGCCCAATCTCTTTTCCTATTGCTGCTAAATTTGGGGACATTCGAGTTAAATGGTTAAATGGTATAGGTTTAATGCCCCTATCAACACTATTAAGTTATTTAATAGGTAGGTGGGACCTCCAAGTTTAACGTCCATCTCCGAAAGGACCAAGCCAAGTGGGAAATTCGTGTTGGGTCAGTGGCTTGACATATTATTTGTATCGATGTGTTTCGCAAGGTAAAATTTCCCACTTGGACATGATGGAAGATCGCTTAAATTGTTGATGCTCAAAACAGTAAGAACGCTGATGCTTAAACTTGATATTGAAAACGGTAGGTAAACGCAAAGACAATAAAGCGTGCGAAAATTCCCGTAAAGACGCCGGATTATTAACCCCCCCCCCCCGGCCCCGATAAACAATGTGCAGAAGAGATAAGCGACAGCATCATCGGAGCACCGCATCATATCACATATTCCCAAAAAAACATCGCACCCTTTGGTGCCATCAAAGATAGTGTGGTAGAGAATCTTTGGTGCAATACAGTTGGCTATATTTAGATGTAGTCATGACGTCTGACGTCACACAAGATGGTAGCCTCACCTAAAAATAGTTTGCGTCGTTCTACATTTAGTCGCATGTCAGCAGTTCTGTCTGGTACGTATTTTAGAAATCCTTTCCCTGTGGCACTATCCACTTCCCCAAACACCCACCTCTGTTGCACAACTCTCCCCACTTTGTTTTTCCCTTTAAATATAATATTAGACTCATGTCTATTTCCGCATGCTGTCCAACACCACCTCGATCTAGATCTATATTCTAGACCGGCGATTGTTCAGATGTTCGTGTTAAATTCATTCCCGAGTTAAAATTCTGATTTCGTTTATATTCATAGATTTAGGCATGCTTTGTTTCGGTATTGGTTCCTTCCTTTTTCGTGTTAAAAAATTCCAAGCATTTCTTAGTTCATTTACCTTTAAACAGGGTAATGCATTTACAACAAAGAATATTTCCAAAAACATTTTCTCTAAATTGTTTCAACATAAATTCTTGCAAATAGAAGTGGAACAGTTTACCAGATGTCCCATGCATTGAATGGAACTTGGCTTTTGCACTGGCCCGACACTCTTCTAGCCAGTCTAGCCATATTTACATCTAGGTTTGGCCCTATCGACTCAAGCCTGTCAAGTACACAGGTCTCATTAGATCTAGATCTAGTAATTATTCAGGTTCAAATACATGCAAGTCAGTAAGGCACCTTTTGGTTTTGTCTGAAATGCAAATACTTCAGGCATTGCAAACTAAAAATGTCATTTACAATTCAGCCATCAATATTAAGTACGGCTAGACTGCCAGTCTAGCCGTCCTTAAGTACGGCTAGCCTGGCTGTCTACCCGTACTTAAGTACGGCTAGACTGCCAGTCTAGCCGTACTTATCTTAGGCCCTATTAACATTAGAAAACAGCAGGTTTAAAATACATGCACTGTCAATAAGGCACCTGGTTTCGTCTCAAATACAAATACTTTAGGTACTGCACACTAAAAATTTATATTTACAATTCAGTAGGCCTATTTTTTTTAAATGGTCAGTCTAGCCATCATATTTTTCATATTTAGAATAAGTACGGCTAGACTGCCAGTCTAGCCGTCATTAAGTACGGCTAGCCTCTTCCAAAAAAAAAATTGCCTCTTCCCCCCGCAAACCGAGAGTGCGATATCGCTACGCGCAATCTCATTGGTCGACATAATTAACTTTGCCCCCGGCAAGGTCAGCTCAACTTAGCCGTTTTGTTCACACTAAATGATGCAGGGAAGACCAGTTTAGATCTAGTTTACTGGTTAAGCTCACGTCTCGAATGTTATTATTATAATCGAAAAATGTTTGTAAATGCTGCAAATATTTAGAATCTAGGAACAAGGGTCGGAAGTCGGAACGGACTTCTCGAGTCCGAATAGTTACTTCGAGGCAACAAATTATATAACAAAACATCAGCAGCACACAACAGCAACAAAAGCCACTAGGGCTAGGGGCAACAACAAGAAAAGAGCTGTGACTGTCTTTGTTAGTTTGGTGTGAGTGTGTGTGAGTGTGCACAAAGGCTACAAGCAAGTGTGGTGTGCATTTGTGTGTGAGGTGTGTAGATCTAGTGTGAGAGTATAGTCAGTAAAAGTTAAGTGTAGTGTAGACTGTACTGTAGCTAGTGTAGATAGATGTGTGCCTGTACTGTGTGTGAGGGAAGCCGTGTGTGAGAGTGTGTGTGTGCGTGTGTATGTGTACACTGTAAGAGAGAGAGAGAGGGTGTGTGAGTGCATGTGTGTGTGTTTGTTTTTCTTTTTTCTTTTTAACTTCTTTCCATTTTTTGTCACAGACTCACTCTGTCGCAACGCCGCTTTAGACACTTTATTAGACTCTAGTTGTCAAGTCACAGCACAGTGCACAGCGTCACTCTCGTCACGCTACCGAGTAGGATATCTAGATCTAGGGGTAGGGGTAGAGTAAGGGTTTGCCTTGATCTAAAGGAAACATTTAGATCTAACTCAGGTCTAGATCAATACTTTATGACTTTACCTTGTCTCAGTTCGAGTCTGGTAGTTGTTCAATTGTTCAACTTCAAATCTGTGGTTCAACACTAGAATCTACTACTTTTACCTTTATTTATTTTCAGTTTCCACTTTTTACTTTACCATTTCGAATCCAAAAAGTATTTAATTTTAGCAACGCGACGAAACAAAAAAAAAGAACGCTACTTTTCATTTTTTTTTCCCAGTTCCGCTGTACTTTTACATTCTATAAGAATGTAGCAAAATATGTGGAACATCACAATTCAAAAAATGAAATAAGTTTATATACATGCATAAAAAAATGTATTCTCACAGTCTGCAATGCCGCTGCGCTGCATTTTTATGCCAGATAGCCAAAGAGTTTATAATAGTACTAGAGATCGCTGCTGTGACGTCACCCACGTAAACTGACTATTGCTGTGCGGGCCTTCTCAGCTCGCCTTGTCGCCATTTTTGAAAGGATTAGAAACAGCGCTGCCATGCTGCGCGTCCCTCACAACGCCTATGTCTTTACAGAGTTTGAAGCTCAGTTCAGTTTTATTTTACGTTTTCATTTTGTTTTCTGTTGTTGTTTAATCATATAACATACACACATACACAATACCGCACCTGCTGACCGATTATGGGAAACATAAATGCAGTTAAATATGGGCTACAAATGAACAGAGAGATATAATATGAGATATATGTTAGGGGAATCAACAATCGCCTGATGACCTCCCGCCTCCTGCTCCCCAAGAAGAGATTTGCCTCGCCGATCAACGCTTACACACCCACTATCACCAACCCCGACGACATAAAAGGAATATTCTACGAGGACCTAAAGAAGACCATCACAGCCGTACCCATGGCAGACAAACTCATCATCCTTGGTGACCTCAATGCTCGAGTCTGCAGAGACCTCAAGTCATGGGAGGGGGTGTTAGGGAAATATGGTGTTGGCAACAGCAGCAGCAACGGACTCTTCCTGTTGGAAACCTAGCTGCCCACGATCTCCTCATCACCAACACGGTCTTCCGCCTGCCCAATGGTAACAAGACGTCATGGATGCACCCACGCTCCAAGCACTGGCATTTACTCGACTACGTCATTGTCAGGCAAAAAGACAGACAGGATATGAGAGTCACAAAGACCATGTGCGGTGCAGAATGTTGGACGGACCATCGTCTCCTCATCTCTAAGATGAGCCTCAGAATCACACCACCCAGGAAGCCCCTAGGCATCAAAGTGGCCAAGCGACTGAACGTCTCCAAGCTCAAGAATGATCTTGTCCAACATGTGCTGGTAGAAGAACTAGAGAAAAAAACTACAACAAAATGACATAGACCCGCATGCAGATGTGGAGACAGGGTGGGCACGTCTCCGTGACGCAGTCTATGATGTTGCCTTAGACATCATTGGCCCCACTTCCCTCATGCACAAAGATTGTTTCGACCACAACAGCTTTCACATCCAGACAATACTAGAGGAGAAGCTCCAACTCCACAGAACACTCCTCAATGACCCCTCTTCCACCTCAAAGAAAGAGAACTTCAATACGGCCAGGAGGAGAGTCCTGTTCGAACAACGACGACTACAAGACAAATGGTTCCATAATGCAGGCATAGTTCGCGATTTCCTCTTTGCGGACGACTGCGTGCTGAATGCCAGTACTCAGTCAGACATGCAAGGAAGCCTGGGCAGTTTTTCTAAAGCCTAAAATTTCGGCCTTATTATCTCCACAAAGAAAACCGAAGTACTGTACCAGCCACCCCCATCAGCTCCTTACATAGAGCCCTATTGTAACATCTACGGCCAAAGACTGGCAGTGGCAGATAAGTTTGTTTACCTTGGCAGCACCCTCTCTCGCTCAGTCAATATCGATATCCCCTTCCCCAGCTCCCTTTCTATGAGCAAAGAAAGACAAACAGTAAGGAATCAAACAGAGCAAGTATATAATAATTATTATCTGGTGTTTGAAGTACAAATGTAATTTAGAAATAAGACACTGGAAAGGGAAAAAACATTGTTTTTAAACAGACAATAAAAAGATAAAAGGACTTTTTAAAAGCAGAAAAAGATAAGGAAGAAATGGGGCAACGAAAACTGCGCGCTCCAAATCAGAATGTAAATATAGAACCTCACACTCACAGAACAAAAACAACAAAAGAAAAAAGTTTTACAATTTTTTAAAAATATTGTTTTGAACTCTGATCCACTTGGTTAATGATACCAGAGACCATAAATTATAATTAAATACTCTCTGCAGATAGTCTCTGTTTATGCCGAGCGTCGGCCATTTATCGTATCGTAATAATAATAATAATAATAATAATAATAATAATAATAATAATAATAATAATAATAATAATAATAATAATAATAATAATAATAATAATTTATATAATAATAATAATAATAATAATAATGATAATAATGATAATAATAATAATAATAATAATAATAATAATAATAATAATAATAATAATAATAATAATAATAATAATAATAATAATAATAATAATAATAATAATATAAAAAATTAATGATGATGATCTATGAAAAGGAGTAGTTTTTGTGTTCTTTTTTTAAAGACACACAGAGATTAACAATTCGGACATAAGAGAGAAGAGTGCCCCATCGAATGCACATTGAGTATATAACCTGGAAAGTAAAACTTCAGATTAGATAGCTTACATGATGAGAAGTGAAACTTCAAATCAAATAAATGAGTAGTAAATCGTCAAATTTGATTTAAAGGAGAAAATGAGTTAAAACGTCAAATCAAATATGCCTACATGAGATGTAAAACTTCAGATATGAAAAAAACCCAAGAGGAATATGTAAAAATTCTGATCAAAATTAAATACATAAGAAGTAAAACTTCAGTTCAAATACATGAGCAGTAAAACTTCAGGCGAAAAAAATAGAGTAAAATTTCAGATCAAATAAGAAAAGAGTAAAAGTTCAGATCAAATATTCAGATCAAATGCATGGAGAGTTAAAGTTCAAATCAAATATTCAGGTCAAATACAGGAGGAGTTAAACTTAAGATCAAATAATACAAGATGCAGAAGTATAATTTAAAAAAAATAAAATCAAAAAATCAAAAAAAAATCAAAAGGCTCAAATGGGTTGAAGTTGAGTTTATAAAGGGAAGACACTCGGCAAATGTTGGTCTTCCATGTTTTGGTAAGTTATAGCCCTTGCAATAGGCACGAGCTCAAAGTGCAATAAAGTCGGACAAAAATAAATGCAGGTCTATAGGTGGGGAAAGGGGAGGAGGGGAGACAGTGGTAGGATGGTGCCACTGGCGTGTACTGCTTTTTCTCTTTCCTTTTCTTGTTTCTGTTTGTCTGTTTGTTGTTTTCTGCCATTAAATGGACTGTCATTGTTTTGATGTTCTTTTGTTTACCGGAGTACAACAACAACAACAACAACAACAACAACAACAACAACAACAACAACAACGACGACGACGACAACGACAACAACAACACCAGTAACCAAACAAACGATCAAAAAAATACATAACAGAACTCAAACAACCTCCTCTCTGTCGGGGTTTCTCTTCTTCAGGCGATCATGCAGACGCAGTTACATGTGGTCAAGCAGGCATAGCATAAGTCTACGAACGTGAAAGGCACGTCATGTTTTGTTTATTTGTTTTTGTTTTGTCTTGTTTTTTTTTAGGGG
>NW_004797746.1:326176-332517 GCF_000002075.1 Aplysia californica
TCTGTGGAAAGCGTACTTGCACACTGAGTTCAACAACATTCACATGAGAGGCTTGATAAAGATTTTAGGAATTTAGGAATAACATAGCTTGACAAGATTACAAACTATGAGAAACTGGATAGATCATGAGTTCCCACGATATTTTCGTTTTATTTTTATGCAACATAAACTTAGAGAACTAATAGCGAATGCCCATTGGGCAAAAGGACCAGATCTGCATGATCAGATCGGATGGGGTACGGCCTATCAAATCATGCCAAAATGGCAGCTTTTGCACTTCCATGGAAGAAAATCTGGCCGCCATCAAATGTATCAAATGCATCAAATAGAAATTTGAAGAAACTTGAACTGCAGTGTGCACTAGCTAGAAGACACTTGCTGCGTTGAAGATGGGAAAAATACCGCAAGACGCCTGTAAGGAATGTAGGGTAATGGAATGAGATAAGAAAAACAGAAGAAAAAGAAATACTGATTTCTTTTAAAATACATAGATGTCTGCAAGAAGGACTTAACTTCAATTTTGATCCATTTTGGAACGAGAGAACCGACCGCAAAAGATCGTAGCTAGTGGAAAAGGAATCAAAGGCCCGTTTCAAGACACAGGAGAAAGGCTAAGCGACGCCACAGGAGACCAACAGTGCAGCCACCAATGTCCCAACCTCGTTATTTTTTTCTTTTCTCTCAAGGCAACCTGTATTTCTGGAAACCAATGTTTACATATCTATAAGCACAATAGTCCCAGAACATCGATTTTGAATGATTGCATCGTAAATACCGTTCACTAGCCGTTCTGAGGTGGCCATGATTGGAATTGGAAGCGGTTGGGGTTTTATAAGACTTTGATGATACCCTTCCCTCTCCATTTTCCAACAAAACAATTGAAAAAACAACATTACACAAACAATTTAACAAAGAAACAAGCAAACAAACAGAAAGACAAAACAAACAAGCATATAAGAAAGCAAAAACTATTCCAAAAACATGTGAAATTATATGTACATGAATTGACAACGCTAAAGAGACAAATGCTATCAACTCCGCAAGACGTCACTTCGGGTTACGATTTTCACCATTTGAAACATTTTGATTAAGCTTTGGCTCTGTGAATTTCTTACCAAGAGCGTAAAAAACGAACAGGTGTCATCATTTTGTAGGGATTTTTCCCCCAAGTATGGAGGCTTTAATTTCAGTGCCAGAAATGGGAGGCTTAGATATTTTCCACATTCATGTACTTTACCCCCTCACCCCTATATTTTGTTGTGTTGAGATATGTGTATAAATTTCAGAAATATGCTGATTTTTAAGATTCGTGGGAAAGTGGCATTCAAAAAGAGATTGGGAGGGGGGAGGGAGTACTTTATCTCGGAGTTGTTTCGTGGGAATCTTGGTTTTAGGAAAATTTTAATATGAAGTGTCCTAAATTTTTGAGCGTCTACGAAATAAAATAGCTCATCGACAGTGTTTGGTGGTTGCACTGCACGACCTTTGGGTAATACTACCGATCAACTATAGTGGCTATAGCCGTTACTACATGCACTAATAAACTTGTATTTTCTTTATTATAATATCATAGACCCTGAACTGTAATGGCCGCCGCGCTTTGCTCTCTACAAAAACGTCGCTGAGAAGCTTGCAAAACCGTGGGTGCAGAAATGAACGACAAAACGCCACTTTTACCATAGTAGTCTAGTGCGTACGCTACCCCCCCTCCCACTCCCCACCCCCACCCCCACCCCCACCCCACCACCACCCACCACCGCAAACCCCTTTGCCCTTTATTTGACTCCAAACTGAGTTGAACGGCGCGCTCCGCAGTGTACCGATATCACGTCAGAGTGAACGATCTAGGTTATTTATAAATGTAAAGCCCCGGTTACACGCAACGACAAATTGTGTCAGATTCAACGTATGAGAGAACTGCCCGTTTTCTTGAGCTGTGTAGTCTGTTAAGACGTTCCAATCAATCGTCCAGTTTTCTTTCAATCGGGGAGTTTCCTAGTCTTTGACTTGACTGCAGATGTGCAACGCACCGAGTGACCTTGATACACAGTTTTTACCTGTGATAATTATTTTAATTTTTTTTTACGCGGCGGCAAATTTTAAAGTAATTTTACATCACAGCGCGTGTTACCGGGGGCTTAACTCTGTTTTTGTCTTTGTAAAGTGTTTTACGGCGCTCGCAACTGCGTACGGTCATATGAGCGCGCTGGACACACCTGATATTTTCAGTTGGTAGGAAATTTTGAATTTTCCCCGGGTGGCGCCGAGGCCTACTATTATCGATTTTAGACCACCAAGGGATCTTTAACGTGCGCAACTTGCACACGGGCCCTCCGAGATTTTTCGCCCCTGTCCGAGAAGGCTAGGTGTTAGATCTTACCTACCATAAAACCAGGGCTGTGACTGGAACACAGCAGTAAGAAGGAGCTAGGGAGTAGCAGTAGAAAGAGTCAGGAGCTGAGAGACGGGGACAGGCTAGTCGTCCCTCCACAGAGCCGTTTTTAAAAATAATTTAGGTGTTTTACTTCCATACTATTAAGACTATTTTTTAAGAGCACCCGAGCAAAGGAATGAATGGAGAACCGTGATCGCCGATGTCTGTCTCATATCTGGTACTGGATGCTGATGACTGTTAAGATAATTTTGGATGCGGGTTTCGACCCTACCTGTAGGAGCCAACCTGTGCTCAGCAGAGGGGTGTTATATAACGTCCCAGCTGAAAGACAGAGATACTCAAGAAACATTCTGCCCCGTCGGAATCGAACTCGGTGTACTACGAGCGCCGGCCAAACGCTTAACTGCCACACCTTGAATGTCAATACGTAGCCATTACAATTAATATTAATAATAATAATAGTAATAATAATAGTAATAATAATAATAATAATAATAATAATAATAATAATAATAATAATAATAATATAATAATAATAGATAGCATTTGTATAGCGCAAATCCCCGCTCAATAACAAGCTCTATGCGCTTCACAATCTATACTTTTACCCCAGCAGACCTGGCGCATTCTGAAACAACCCCAACTTCCTAGGAAGCATACAGTTCAAGCGGCCATTTATAGGCGCTAAAACACTAATATACTAACAAGATCTTTCGTTGTCTATGGCTGGGTAGCCATTCCCACCTGGGTGAAGTGAGGAAAATATGTGTAAAGTGCCATTCCCAAGGACACAACGTCGGGCCCGCAGCTCGAACCCCGAACCCGTAAAACCTCACGATTACGAGTCCGGTAGCCAGACCACTAGGCCACCGACGCCACATAGGAATATATAATAATGCAATTGATGAATTTAAACAAGGAACTTTCATAACTTCTAAGTTCAAAATCGTTTCTGAAAACCCCTTGTATTTGTTTATCTAACGCTGCCGTACTACGTCCAAGTTGGACAGGCAACCTGGAGGCTCTCGTGGTCTAGAGGTTAAGGTGCTCGCCTCTCATTCAAAGGTCCCGGGTTTGAATCAAGTTAGCGACAGACACATTTTCTTCTCTGAAATTGTCTTTTTTTAACCTTCTTTCCTGCTCTCTAGCAATGTTCTGTCGTCTGCTTTCATCTCCTCTTTCTCCACCCACCCCTTCACCTCCTTTGACCCCTCCTCTGGGTCCCTGACTCTTTCTGCAACCTTTCTACTGCTACTCCGTGGCTCCTTCTTACTGTTGTCTTTCAGTTTCACCCCTGATCTTCTGGTAGGAAAGATCTACACCTAGCCTTCTCGGAAAAGGACGAAAAATCTCGGAGGGCCCGTGTGCAAGTTGCGCGCGTTAAAGATCCCTTGGTGATCTAAAATCGATAAGCGTAGGCTTTGATCGCCACCCGGTCGAAATTCAAAATTTCATACCAACTGAAAAAAGTTTAATGTGTCCCGCGCGCTCTTATGACCGTATGCAGTTGCGAGGGCCGTAAAATACTTATATACTCCCCAGCCCCCCCCCAAAAAAAAGACAGGTAACCTTTCATGTGGGATAGAACAAGTCGTGACGCTGGGGGTCCTAGTGAAGTGGTCATGCGCTTCACCGATGCACGTTTAGGATATGGGTTCGATTTCCGAGAGGAAACGTTTGCTTTTCGAGCACCTCTGTCTGTCACCTGGGATGGTTCGTCTCACTCAGACTGGGCTGGCCATGACAAGCAGGATTGTAACAGCCCACCTCCTAAATGATTCAAGTAAAGTTGATAGTGGTGGGAAACATATTTTCATGCATGTCGTTTTTTTTATTGGAAAAGTCATGGAAAGACGAGTGTTCATTGTTATCCTCAGTAGAAAAAGGACAGGGCTCAAATTTTGCTTTGTTTTGTTTTGTTTTTTGATAATTTAGAATAAGTGTGTTTTTTTATTAAGGGGGAAGGGGTGGGTGTGTTTTACGGCGCTCGCAACTGCATAGGGTCATATGAGCGCGCCTGCCATATCGAATTTCAGTTGGTAGAAAATTTTGAATTTTGTCCGGATGGCGGTCGCAGCGTACTATAATCGATTTTAGACCATCAAAGAATCTTCAATGTGCGCAGCTTGCACGCGGGGCCTCCGAGATAGGAAATTAGGAAGCAGGTTTCGACCCTGCCTGTCAGAACTAACCCAGGCTGGGGGGGATACAAATATCCATACAGAAAGTCCTAAATTATACTCAACAAAATGTTCTAGTTCTCCCTACACGGAATTCGAAGTTGAGTCTCCTGTGTATGACGGCGAAGCGCCTAACTGCTACACCACAGACGCCTGTGAACTTAAAGTGGCCCCAGCCACAGCCTTACATGTATCACGACGCCAGGAAATTAGGCGCTCGTCAATTTTTGGGCATGTAGAGTTAATGGTATATCTAAAAGTAAAAGCTCATTCATTTGCTCTGTTTTCAATGAAAAGCATATCCATCTATCTTGAATAGAAATAGAAGTCAAGACACTTGCGATTGAAGGAGAGGTGGGGACACTTGGTTTCAGTGATAACATTCGCGAGATATCTTGAGATTCCTTAAAAACTGAAATCTTTCATATTGTGCGCCTTTAATCAACCTTTTTTCTGTCAAATTTACATGAATATGTCTTTTTTTATATATGTATATAATAAGAGGTGTCGAGCCAACTCCAAAAAAAAAAAAGAAAAAAAATGGTCAAACTTCGATTTCATTATTTTGACGAGCGCCGGATTTCACCACAATGCCTCACACATAATCTATTCCGGAGCACGATATTGTACTATAGTGCGGTAAAAAATTCATGGTGCAACTTATTCTCGAATATCTCTTTAACTGGAGAATCCATATCACCCATATTTTGCACAACAGTTAGTGTCAATTTATTGTTTTAATTTTATCATAACAATTGAGGCTAGATTTTAAAAAACACAACTTTTCTTCATAAATTTATATAAAATACTATAAATCTCCGAAACGCGGAAAATAAGATTGTTCACAGCACTTCCCGCTTCTCACACTCATATTTTGCATACTCATTTGACTCACGTCACTGCCACTGACAACCAGTGACATCTTTTTATTTTACTGTGAATAATTTTTGTTTGTTGGTTTTTTTGGGGTTTTGTTTAGCATTTCAGGTTATCAAACATGCGTTCAATAAACACAATGTCGAAATTAGAAAAACAAAAAACAAACGACGGACTTGCTTTTAAAAGCGATATTGTCTCAGCTTTAAACCTTTTCAAATCTCTAAAAACCACCCATTGGGATTTTTAATATGTAGTTATTAAAGAATTTTCTAGAGTACAGTCAACAATTGTTTACAAAATATATCGACCAGTTTAAAAAACAAATTGATACAAGTGACTGTGCAAAAACTGGAGACTTTATGTTCGAAAGTCGATGAAATACTTGACAATAAGTTGTGCCACGAATTTTTGACTGCGTTATAGTTTTAAGTAGGCAATATAGATAGATTGACGAATCTTTTATGAAGCTGTCACGTGCAAGGCTTTTGCGATGTGAATACTTCACTACCCGAGAATTACAGAAAAGTTCTATCTGCTCAGTAGCCTACCTAGTTTTGAGAAGCTTGACGTTAAATTTAGAGAGTTCCACAAGTCAAAGTTTTCGAATGCAATTCTTGGAATATCTTGATAGCGACTCCGAATAATCTTATGAATTTGATATAGCAGACTGAACCTTTTCTTTCTGACGTCATGGTCTTAGTAACCCAAACTAACCATGTCAGAGGCAGAACTTTGAGATATGTAGGTTTGCAACAGCTCTATGTGTACAACAATGACAATGTGCTGGTCTCCCCGTCGCTGTGTTGTGTCACTTGAGAGAAAGAGGGAGAGAGAGAGAGATAGAGAGAGAGAGAGAGAGAGAGAGAGAGAGAGAGAGAGAGGGGGGG
>NW_004797746.1:332713-341507 GCF_000002075.1 Aplysia californica
GAGGGGGGGGGGAGAGAAAGAGGAAAGAAAGGTCGCATTATTAAATTTGACAGTGCTGAAAACATTGTTACATTTAAGAAAGAACACTATAACCGAAGAGCGACGACTGTCCGAAAAGAAATTTAAACAGTTTTCATTCTCTTGTTCCTTAGTTGTGCTCCTTTCGTTGACGGTTCCACCCTCTGTCGCCCATCTATCTTGAACAAAAGTTTGAGACAATGCGACTGAAGTGCATGATGTCAGCAGAGGTAAAATTAGCGAGAGAATAACGCCAGAGTTTGAGCGTCCATGGAAACCGCAAATTTACTTCTTTTTTTAGGGGGGGGGGGGGAGGGGGGGGAGAGCAATTTTCAGCATGAACACCTAGCTAAAATGTGGTGCAGGAGGGTGAATGTTTTACGAGGGGGCCGGGTGTCAGTGCTGAAATTACCGAGCAAATGGCTGCCAAAGTTTGAGTGACCTTTGTGTGTGGGGGGGGGGGGGAGGGTGCCTTTGATCACCATTTTTCTGTAAAAATAACACAGTGGTGTATTTTTAAATGGACATTTAATATGTTGGGAGGGGGAGGGGGAATCAATAAAAATTACCCAATTGGGATTTCCGATTTCTTCGATTTTATAATTTTTACGTTTTGACGAGCGTCTCATCCTTGCCACGAGGCCATAATATACATGACATGTCAGTAGGAGACAGCAGGTTACCCTCCTTGGCCAGAAGAATATCCAACCAGCTGTGAACTGGCACGATCAGCAGGCAGACCTTTTCGTGGATCCGGGAGAGGATCAAATTCTACTGCGGTTCGATACCAAACACATGACAATGTGTCTCTTCCTTTTCTTCTTTCAAACAATGTAAATAGCTAAACTTGCCCCAACAACATCCATATCACATGGCGGCGACGTACTAAATGAACACAGAAAGCCTGTGTCGTGGATGCCATGTGAAGCGAGGAAAATGGCCAGGTCCGTACGTGGATGAAGACCTGTATTTGATCCCTGGGTGGGGAGAATACTTGTCGAGTATTTCGATCTTTCTTCAGGGGCGTTGTATCCATTTCTGCATCTCTCTCTCTTGCCCATTTTAACTCTCAGTGGAGCATAGGCCATAACAACATTTCTCCAGAGAAGACTTTCAGCATGGTTGTGCCTTTATAGGCAGAGTCGTGCCCGTCTCCCAAATCCTCGAAATTGTATCAATATGGGAGAAATACACGTTCTTTAAAACGAAAAGAAATTAAAAAACAAAACACCCCCCCCAACCCCCCCCCAACAAAAAACAAAAAACAAACACTCCCGAAAGAAGCAAAAAAAAAGAAGATCAGAAAGTGAAAGAAAATGTAAAGCATCCTAGCAAGTCGAAGTTTAAAAGCCTAATGACTGAAGGAATACTAAGAGCATGAAAATACTCTTACTTATCAATAATATACAGCGATGTTCTAGAATATTTTAGCTGAAGGATCATTCAATAGTGAATTTTGTTTTTGGCTGCAATATAAATTTACCCCTTATAAGCTGTTTCGCTCAAGTTACTCCGTCCACCGTATAATAATTAAATTCACTTTTGTCTTTCTTACAAATTCGTCTCAACGTTCTCTTTTTTGTTCAGAACTCTTCAGCGTATCTAAGAGAGATTGCCGATAGATAAATACAGTCATCTGTTTGTTTCGCTTTCTTCTTTACGCTCTCTTGTGAATAAAACAATAATTTTAGATCGAGAGTAACGTTTATTGGGAGCTTTGTCCTCAGCGTTCTTCCAGTCGCAAAGGGTGCACATCTTGGTTACAGAAATCTAGAATGATCGAAACGATGTTCTAGTTATCAATTTTGAAGCTTAAACACGTGAGACATGTGGAACTGATTTCAGCATTTGGTGAAGCCAAAGAAAACGCCTTGAACGATCTGTCTGCATCTTGTTTGCTTGTTGTTTTTCTTCCTGTGCAAAAAGTGTAAAGGCCTTACTCAACTCGTAAGACCGTTCGTTTTTTTAAGAGGCTGGACCTCCGAATTTAACATCCATCCCTGATAAGGCCGAGCAAATGGGACTTGGTCACTTGTTTATTTGGTAACTTGATTACTTGATTGCTAGGTTACTTGACTACTCGGTTACTTGACTGATCGTTACTTGATTACTTGATAACTTGATTACTTGCAAACTTGGTAACTTGGCTACTCAGTTACTTGACTACTTGATTACTTGACTACTCGGCAACTTTGTTACTTGATTACTTGATTACTTGGGTAACTTGGTAACTTGGTTACCTGATTATTTGATTATTTGCTGACTTGGTAACTTAGTTACTTGATTACTTGGTAATTTGGATAGTTGGTTACTTGATTAACGAAAGGGTTGACTTGATGTGATTAACGAAAGGGTTGACTTGATGCCAGCAAACCAGTCATCAGCTGGCTGGATATTGTTCTGGCTTTGAAGAAATGGGACAATTTTGGCAAATGAGACAATCTGTGCAAAGTGTCTTCCCCGAGAACACCTCTTCGGACGGAGTTGAGCCTCGATCAAGGACCTTACAACTGAATTACCTCCTTGCCCTTGATCCATCCCCGAAAACCCCAATCTATAATACCCGGTGCTCATTGGCAAGATTGGTTCGGTTCTGTTTGGTTTGTTTCAGTTTGGTCGCCGGGGTTAGTCAGATTTTCCTCCTTACTTTCATATTTACTCTCTCCCTAAACCGTCAGTTACATAAGGCGGATAGCAGTCTACGCCAGGCTTGTTTGTCCCTGGCCACGTCCTCCAATTCCAGCAAATCCAGGCCCTGGGTGATTGCTCCATCCCTTATTGTGCCTCTATGGCTTCCAGTTGGTCTTCCTTGTTTTCTATTTTACAGTTGGTTTCCAATACCATGTCTGATAGGGCGATCTTGTCTTCAGATTTTCCTCCTGGTAGAGAGAAAACGACTGCGAGTTCGGCAGCTGAACCACTAGACTGTAGACGTCACTTTTTAAAAAAAACTTTGAAGAGTACCTTCAGCTCGAACTCTTGGATTGTTTTGTTTATTTGTCTGCACAAGTGAGGGTGGTAACGAAAACGGCATGTCTCTCGCACGTTGGTCTACAACAATGATCCCAAAGGAAATTTCAAAATACGAAATTATATTTTTATGATTAGCTAAAACATCCATAAGGTATGGTTAATAAGCCCCCTCCTCCCCCCTCTGAAAAAAAGAACAGAGGTGTCAATAACTTTTTTAAAAAAAATGGCACCTCAGTTTTATCATGACTTTGAGGTCGAATGTTTAAAGCTGAGGTGTCCGTTACAAGAAGGAGACGACGAAGACGAAGAAGAAGAGGAAGAAGAAGAAGAAGAAGAAGAAGAAGAAGAAGAAGAAGAAGAAGAAGAAGAAAAACAACAACAACAATAACAACAACAACAATAACAACAACAAAAACTACAACATCAACAACAGCTACAACAATGTCACCTAAGTGTGGTGCTTTTTTATATTTCAACGTCGTGAGAAAACAGCTCTAATAAAAACGCACGCTTATCATTATCTGTGGCTGGACGTATTGTCGAGCGAAAAAAACAACTACAAACAAACAACAAAACTATCGCTTGAGTTGAGATGAAGTGAAAAATTGAAAGGATCTCTTATTGGACAAGATCATGACATCTTTCAGCGATATGAACATAGTTTATTGTCTGCCCGGTGCTATTACCATTAAGCGTTCGTTATCTTGCCACGGTACATGTGCAATTTCCATTTGTCGAAGCTGGTTTGTACATGCTCGTCCTTTTCTCCTCGCTGTCAAATTGTGTACGGACAATAAAAAAAAGAAGAAAGAGGCGAAAGAAAGAGGGATAACCAAAGTTTAAAATCACAACTTCCTCGACCGCTAATCGTGGCAGATTTACCCCCTTCGTTCCCGGAATCCTGACTCCTCCCCCTGCCTCCCCTCCGCCCTCCTCCCTCCCCTCACTTCTCTCCCTCACTCCATTCCCTCCGCCCCCCAATTCTGCTTGAGGACAATTAGGAGGCTGATAACCCAGCAATTGACACCACGCGTTGATAGAGTTATCCCCCGGCGCAGCGCGGTGATATGCCCTCGTGGCTAGTTATGTCCCCTTGGGGCCAATCTGAGGCTGGCGCGGCTTGTGTTGGTTGATAGCGACAAGTTGGTAGATTGTGCTTTAGCATCATGGGAAAGCCGATTTAGATTAGGCTAGACCTACGCTCGCCACCGCCCATCTCATCCAGCCAAAGACTGCAGCTGGAAAGCGAGTTAGTTAGGATAATTTGTGCTTACAAAGGAGGCCTACTTCGATGTTGTTATAATGTTATCAGTTTATGCGTGTCGAAGCCCCCAGCCAGGCGGACTCACCGAGATCAACTGAGTGTAGCGTGGTGGTTTGTTCAAACCGTTTAGCCCTTGAGTGAGTTTTACGGCACTTGCTACACAAATTAGATAGTTAGGTCATATAAATGTCAAAGATGAGAGGCGTTGCTAGAGAGCTGCATACAAAGAAGAGAAGGTGGACAACAGATAAGAACGTTTAGATGTTTGGTAGTGATAGGAAAAGGAGCAAATCGAAATAGAGCACCTGAAAACCACACGGGTTAAAATCGTGATCTGGCTAGATCTGGGTGCACAATCTTTCGCCCTTCAACGTGGTTTTCACCGTGGCCTAGTAGTTACGCTCTCAGACTCACAACCGTTTCGGTTGTGAGTTCGAATCCCATCAAGGGCCCGACGTTGTGTCCTTGGGAAAGGACTTTACACGAATGTTCCTCCCTTCACCCATGTGGAAATGGGCGCCAGGCCATAGAAAGTGGCAGATCGTGCCCGTTTATTAGTGTTTGGGCGCGTGAAACCCGCAGCTTGCACTGTATGCTTCACGGGAAGCCAAGAATGTTTCTGGGTGTATCTGGGGTAATAATAGTTGTAAAGCGCATAGAGCATGCCGTGGAACGTGGATATCGTTATATATGCGTTTGTATCGTAAATATAATTATTATATTATCACAAATCACAATCGTATGTAAAGAGAGTTGAAGCAGACAGGAAGGCCAAATTTCAACATCAGTGGTTCTAAATATATAAATATATATCCCCCCCCACCACCCCCAGTGTACAGGAGGCATTTTACAATATCCATTTTCAACCCCTCCCCCTTTCAAAAAAAAAAAAAAAAAAAAAGAAGGGAAAGAAAAGAGTCCCTGTCACTACCAACTTTCAAGATAGTAATGACAGTGACAATTTTCTTTTCTTCTTCTTTTTTTTTTTTTTTGCCTACTAAGGGTAGAGTTTATACAATAAGGTTTGGAGCACATGTGGAAAAGTTCCACTTGTAACACGACTGTGATTGTGAAATTGAGGAATTGTTAGTCCGTTCGAAACTCTTCACTGCCAAGTGACGTCATATTTCATAGCCGTGCAACGAGTGGAATTTTTTGTGTGTGTTTGCGGAGTAATATAATTAAAAAAAACAAAAACATAACCAAAACAAAATATAAAACAACAACAACAGCAACAACAACAGCAATAACAACAACAACAACAACACAACACAATACACCCCCTTCCCCCCCCCCAAAAAAAAGAAAGAAAAGAGCCCAAGTACCAAAAACGAGCAAAAACACACGATTTTAATAAATTATGTATTTTCTCAAATGTATTTTAAGAGCACAGGGGAAAAACGACGGTAGTCACAAACTAGAAATTGTGAGGGTGCGAATGTTAAAAGCTTGTGGACTCATAACTTCATATTTGTTTGGGTGGTTGTTTATCGTTAAGTGTTGGTGAATGGGAAATCTAACAACAATAATCCACCAACAGTTGAACAGAAATACAGTTATGAGTCAACAAGTGTTCAAAATTGGTACACTCACGAATTTCAATTTGTGACTACCGTCGTTTCCCCCCCTGTAGTCTTCATTTGTTTTTACGTTTCCACAGACACAGTTTGATAATTTAGGAGAATGGCTTCAATCCTGATCGTCAGGGTCTACCCGGGCTGAGATTAGTACATGGCGCCAGCAGACAGATCGAGATACATTACCTTGTACTTGATAACCCCCCCCCCACACACACACGGGAATTGAACGTGGATCTCCTGCTTGAAATGGTGAAGCACCTAACCGCTACACCACAGACGCCGGTATAGGTTTCGTCTACCAGCAGTGTGAATAAATTGAGGCAGGGTGGCGAAACCAGGCGCTCGTCAAAATAATGAGATTGATGAAATTTAATTGGCTCGTTTCCAACAGTTTGGCAATTTTTATGGAACATTTGTTTTTGGGTTCAACACCTTTTATACCCTTTTAAAAACCAATTCATGTGTGCGTTTTACTGAAGAACGTTCATTAAAGGCACAAAAAATGTAAATTGTCGGTTTCCAGGGACTCTTCTCAGGCTATGTAAATAACCAAATGTTGGCGGCCATTTCCTTACTAATTTTACCTCCCACCTCCTTCAATCTCAAATATCTTGACTTCTATTCAAGATAGATGATCATTTTTCCCCACCAATAACAAGATAACTGAACAAGCGCCTGACTCCACCATGTCGGGCATCATTTGTGTTTACATTTCCGCGGACTCTCAGGCTATGTAAATAACAAAATTTTGGCGGCCATTTTCTCACAAATTTTACTTCTGAAACCAAGCAAACCCTACCGCCTTCAATTGCAAATATGTTGACTTGTGTTCATGATAAATGGGTATTTTGTTCATCGAAAGCAAGGCAAATGTACAAGATTTAAGGCGGTACCAATATCTCCACATGCCCAAAAATTGACGAGCGCCTGATTCCACCACGCCGTGACACAAATAGTTTCAAGACAATCGGTGAGGGACAGCAACCTGCGTGGAAAATCCAGAAGAATATCCAACCAGCTGATCACTGGCACAATCAGCAAGCCAACCCTTTCGTGGATCCTGGAGAGGAGGGATCAGCAATTATGGCATTGTACCGCCTGCGATGATACCTATTCTCCAACCAAGTAACCAAGTAATTACTTACTTTACTTTTGGCCTCGACTATTCGGACTCGAGTCTGAATAGGTTCCTGTGGCTATTCGGGCTCAAAACTCCAATGCGCGTGCGCAATCAACGGGTGTACCGGATGAGAAGCGGACAGACAACTCGACCTTGAGCTTCCTCGGTTTTTACGATTTGGCCAACATTTTGGACACACATTAAGAAAAGTATTGGTGACGTTAAAAGTGAACAGCAGCTGCAAAATATGAAATACTACACAACAAAGGCAAACAGGAATCTGAGCTCAAAACAGAGAAAAAAGTTTCAGAACAACAAAGGATTATAACTCTATCAATAAGTATTCTAAACCCGCTTCATTTGACGAGAAAGACAAAAATCATTGATCAATAATTGGAAGTTCAATCAGAAATTAAGAAGAGATAAGTTAAAACCCTTCCAAAGGCAATAAAAGTTAGTCATTCAAAGTATCAGTGGTGTAAAGGAAAGGCTTTTCCAACAGCATACTTTACATGATGTTTAAATAAAATCAGGACAATACAATACCGTGCATTGGAGTTTGAGTCCCAATAGCCATGGGAGGCTATTCTTACTCGAGTCCGAATAGCCACTTCGTTACTTTTACTTTTATCCGTCGCTTATACCCTTTTGGGTGTCGCGGGAAACCAATTAACTAAAGGGGTGACAGTAAGATAGGAAGAAGAGCCAGTGTCTTGGCAGTTCGGTTTGAAAACGCACAAGGAGAAAAACTGCTCCATTAAGTAGAGTTTCAGTAATTGGTCGACAGACCCTTATGATGGTGTTGAGTACACTGACCTAAAAAGATACATTTTTAGGTCATTGGTTGACTATCGATGACCGTCGAGTTTATTGCTTTATGACGTCTATCGCTGCGGGTCCCTTTCTCTCTGGCCTTCTAGCAGGTGGTTGGAGGGTGCCACTGATAGGTCTTACCTCTGCTTGTTCCTTTTCAGGGTTGAAAGTAAAATGAAAGTAAGTTGTGATGGCGTCGGTAGTACAAAAGTTAAGCTGAATATCTAAAGGTGTCATTTCTGACTCAGAGGTTGACGTCCCCATTTCTCGGTCGCGAACTTCCGTCGCACATTCTGCTATATCCAGGCCAGCCTATGTTTTAATGTTGTCCATCCTGGCTACTCTTTGTCTACCCTTGGCCTCTCTTGGCTGACATTCTTCCTCTATCTTTCACAGTGTTTGGTGTCATTTTAAATGACCAAAGTATTGTATTTTCTCTATTTTTATTTACCTTCTGTACGGTTTTGGCAGCCTGTTTTACCAACCAATAATGATTGTCTGAAAACCAACATGAACAAATATAATGACGATGTAAAAAATTAGACAATGTCAAACAGACTTCAGATAAATGACGATTAAACCGAAGTCATGTTTTGCAATACATTACCAAACTATGGAATAATGCCAATAAAGGCCATATCTGTTTTGGGAATGAGTGCAACATTTAAACAGATAAAGTAAAAATTCCAGGAGTTAATTTTGACTGTAAGCTATGCGCCATCATAAATAATCATGAACGATCTATGTAAAATAATTTATTTTGAACGACATAAAAGTGTCTATTCCATTGAAACCCTCATCTCGTCTTTTGTGCTTTCATCTCTAGACTACTGCGAGTCTCTTTTTGCAAAACCTTGCAACTGAAACGATTAATAGGTTACAGCGAATCAAGAATCAAGCTGTTCGCATGACCTTAAAGAAACCTGTCAAGGAGCACGTAACACTAACGTTAATTCTACAGTGTTGCCGACCTTTGAAAGTACGTATTCAGTCAAAGATGGCAGTATCCCCCCCCCCCCCCCCCCT
>NW_004797746.1:341607-343507 GCF_000002075.1 Aplysia californica
TCCCCCCCCCCCCCCCCCCTTTCCGGGCGGTGCTACTGACTGAAGTGTCTTTAGGCCATTCCCAAAGGGGGAGGGGGGCAGTAACCTGTTCTTATGCAGAGTAGAATTGTAAAAAGGGTGATTCATCGATGGCATGCTCATAACTGTGCCTGAACTGCAACAGGGAACTATTGCTTTTTTCTTTTCTAATCCTTACTATCGTCACTTTTCCTCTACTTCTTTTTTATGTTTGTGACACTCTTGTGACCCGCTATTTCCGGGGTGCTTTGATAGTCGAAGCAGACTTTGTGCTGTTGAAGATAGAGAGATGAAAAGAGTAAGCCTGATTCCCTGTAAGGACTTCTCTGTCAACATCCATCTCTTGGCGCTCGTATGACCTTATGCAGTTGCGCAAGCTGTAAAACCTCTACTAAAAAAAAAAGATGGCAGTCCTTTGCCTTTAGTGCGTCACCAGTATTGTATCATCATATCATTGCGATGTGGTGATCGAATAATACAATTTTGGCCTTTAATCTGCTCGCTGCTGTGTATACGCATGTACTCGCTTGTGTTTTCCAAAAATGATTCTCTGCTGTGAATTTTTGCACTGGTTTATATGTGAAGTTTTAGATACAAGATGGAAGAACGACTTTTTCTGTTGTGCATTCTTAAATAAGGGGATATATTATGACTTTATTTAAATCACTGTTGAATGTACATTTCATCGTGTCTGTACACACCTAGATCTGCATGGAAAGGCCTCAGCAGTGAAGGGGTTAAGACCGTTGCCCTACCATATCCAAAGAAAAAACAAAACGAAACATAAAAAAGAAACAAGAACAAAAAAGGCGTACCACCATGTCATAAGGAAAAGTCAGAGACTCAAAGGGTGAGCTTTTTCACACCGCGCCCCAGAATTGTGCCACACCCCCTCCTTGTGGAAAGCATCATTATACCAGCATTGTGCCACACCCCGTCCTTGTGGAAAGCATCATTATACCAGCATTGTGCCACACCCCGTCCTTGTGTAAAGCATCATTATACCAGCATTGTGCCACACCCCGTCCTTGTGGAAAGCATATTAGTGAGGCAGCGTGCTGAAATCTGGCTCTTGTCAATATAACGCAATTGAAGAAATTGGCAATTTTTATCGAATTTTTGTTCTTTGGCTTAACACAATTGTTGTCCAATTAAGATGATATTTCTGGGTGGATTTGACTTAAAAAGGGTTGAATAAATGCAAACAAATGTAAGTTTTCAGTTTCCACGGATTGTCAAGCTATGGAAAATAACCAAACTTTGGCGGCCACTTTCTTGCTAAGTCTGCTTTTGAAACTAGGCGACCTCACATTCTTCAATCTCAAATATCTTGACTTCATTCAAGATAGATGATAATTTTTTTTTCATCAATAACATGACAACTGAACAAGCTTTAATTGATTCAGCCCGCACCACCGCTCATAGCGGCTGACTGTCTCCTGTGTCTTGACGCAGAGCCACTCTTATCTATCGCTCCCTTTTCTTCTCATCACTTTTCCTTCGTCTTTTTTCCTAACTGCATACATTTCAACTCTTTTTTCTGGTTTAATTGAATCGTATTTTGTATTCCGAACATATCTGTATGCCACACATTGGGTTTGATCAAATTCAGATACTTCTTTATTACCTTTTTGTGAGACCCTTCGTGAGGTCATGAAGGGGTCACAATTTATTTGCGTCTGGAGTCAAAATTAACTGCAGTCTGAATCAGTTAACGCATGCCCAAAACTTGACGAGTGACTGATTCCACCATGTCGTGCATCTTGTCTACAGGAAGTGGCCTCTTCATCATACTTAAAAGATCAGTGCTTAAAACGCTTTTGTTTCTGACTAGCTTTAATCAGTAATGATCGACATTCTCAATAATAATAATAGTAATAAT
>NW_004797746.1:345571-348586 GCF_000002075.1 Aplysia californica
CGCCTCCACTCCCTCCTCCCCATCTCCTGCCCGCTCCCTCCTCCGCCCCCTCCACCTTCTTGTCCCCTCTCCTGCCGCCTCCCCTGCCCGCTTTAGGTCACATGATCGTCATCCTGGGCACGTTCTTTTCTTCTGAGGACAGCTGAAGGTTTCTAAAACAAAGACAACGGTTGTAATAATTGCTTTTTAGTTTGAGTAAGAGTTTTACGGCACTTGCAACACAATAAGGTCATATAAGTGCCGAAAATGACAGGTGTTACAAGAGAGTAACAAACACAAAAAAGAAGGAGGACAGATAAGGACGATAGATGTTTGATAGGAAAGAAGAAGCAGACCACACCAGAGCACCCGTCAACTACCCACAATAATTGCTTTGAAATCTTTCTGTTTTAATGGGGTTCTTTGCTGCTAGTCAGATTATCATAACAATCACAACCACGTAGTTTTCTTTCGCTCTGAATCCTTCGAAAGTTCCCCCCTTCCCCCTCTGCTTCCCTTTGATTCTAGCATTTAATCACAATTTTTACGACACTTGCAACACACATTGGTCATAGAAGTGCCGATAATTTTAAAAGTGTTACTAGAGAGTGTGAATTGGCGCTCATATGACCTTATGCAGTTGCGAGCGCCGTAAAACCCTCTACTACAATTTAATTTTTTTTAAATAAAGAGAGTGTGATTTTAAAAGAAAGAAGAGAAACAAAGACGATATATATGTTTGGTAGAAAAGAAGGAGCATACCACACCAGAACACCTGCTATTCCCCCTCTTTCTTTTTGGTAACTTGATCACAGTTATATACTTTCCTTCTGTGGACGAAAGAACAGTTTTAGAAACAATCATACAAAATGTATTATTGCATTGCAATGCTTGTTTATTGTGGCGTTTTATTTCCTACTGCCAATCGTATTAATATTAACATTATAACAATAATAATGATAATAAAAGCAACAATGATGGTGATACTACTACTACTACTACTACTACTACTACTACTACTACTACTACTACTACTACTGCTGCTGCTGCTGCTGCTGCTGCTGCTGCTGCTACTACTACTACTATTACTACTACTGCTAATACAAAAAGTATCCTAATGATAATAATTGTATTCAAATACCATAGCGTATATCCACGCTTACCAGCAATGGTTCGGCTCAGCCGACTCTAGAACGAAACTTGGAAACAATCTAGGTTCTCGTGGAAGCACACAGCGCATGGTACAACACTAACAAATATCGACAAGAACAGTAGGTTATATGCTGATTTTACAATTTTACAGGAGAGCCAACCCTCCCTCCCAAAAAATAAACAAAACAAAACAAAAAAAACAACAACCAAAAAAACACCCAAAAACAACAACAAACAAGCAAAAAAACCCAAAACAACAAAACAACAAAACAACAAAACCACAACAACAAACAAACAAACAAAACAACAACAACCCCCCCCCACACACACACACACAAAAAGCCCCCCACACACAAAAAGCCCCACACACACACAAAAAGCCCCCCACACACAAAAAGCAACAAACAGAATGCGCAACCACAAGAGGACAAATTGTTTGCAAGAATCCCATGTCAATATTTTTAGGAATGCAATTTTAATTTAAAAAAACGGTCTCTTATTATCTGTAATAAAGCAAAATGTTGTTTTCCTGGTAACAGTATTTAGGCTTTATGCTCTCTTGTAAACTTGTTTTAAAAAACAAACAAACAACAAACCGTGCATTTACTGTGTTGTTGAAAATGACAGTAGTATAGCCAACTACTAATTCCCACCTGAATGAAGTGAGGAAAATTCGAATAACGTACCTTTCCCTAGGACACAACCACGGAACCCAGATTGAGTTTGAACCCGCGGCCTTGAACCTATTTAATCACTAAATTTTAATAATTTACGCCGCGCACTATAATCAATGCAGTTGCGTAATATTTTACTTTTATTTTGAACGAATGGGAAAGCAAGCAAGCGAGGAAGGTGAACCGGAATTTAAATGCATTGAAAAGCAATTGCAACCTAACCACTAAATTTTAATAAATCAAGCCGCGCATTATAAGCAGTTGCGTAATATTTTATTTTCATTTTGAACAAACGGGAAAGCAAGCAAGCAAGGTGAACTGGAATCACTCAAATTGACGACAAATTTCGATGTAATTGAAAACATATGTCTATCTTTTGATTGGCTGTATAAACTTGTAAAAGCCGGATAAAGACGAGTCAATCAGATTATGAAATCTCATAATATTTCACACTCGTCTGATACCATACTGAGTTGTTCGCTCTTTACTATTTTCTGATACCACACGGCAACATAACAGCTATCGACAAGTCATCTTGTTGAGAAAACGACGTTATTTTCTCACGCAACAGACAGACACTCTACAAACTCGAATTGATAAACTACACGAGCAGGGAGAGTAGGGAACCAAGTTCCCTTGGGAAATGGCGGAAAGTTTATCTATTTCCCACTCTGCATGGAGGAAATTGCCCGTTACAATACATCCTTGTCGCCCTAGTCTTGTAGTTTTTTGCCTCTCTTGTTTCCTTTTTTAATTCTTGATGGGTTGTTGTTATTATTGTAGTTGTAGCTTTCTTTTTCTTTGCAAAATATTTCTGATACTTATCAACAGAAAAAATAAATATAATTCTTGCTTTTGAGCAGTTTATCATTATTCTTTTTTGTGTGTGTGTGCTTTTACCTTGTGATGTGGTGGGTGGGTATATTTATTCAATGCGTCAGTCTAGACCACACCTCTATCTTTCTGTTTGTTGCGCATGTAGTTTGCTGTAAAACCTGAGGATGAAAGAATATAATAATTTCCGGTTGTGTCAATAAAAATAAAATCCTTTTATTTTTCTTATTAAAAGATACCTCTCTGAATATTAATACTATTTTGTTAGAGCTTTCAATGATGCGGGTTTTTCCTTTTCATTTCTCTCGAGTTTTCATTCTCGCTCTCGCTCTCGCTCTCGCTCTCGCTCTCGCTCTCGCTCTCGCTCTCGCTCTCG
>NW_004797746.1:350137-351229 GCF_000002075.1 Aplysia californica
AGAGCAAGGGTCCAATTTTAATAAAGATTTGAGCAATAGTGTTGTGAGTTTTTGTGAGCATGAGACCGTCGTTTGTTTGTTGGGCAAGCATAGTCCCCTTATCTCATCTTCACACTTGAATCGACAGTCGAAATAATATTTTTATTTCCTACAAAACTGACCACAGCCCTCTTCCCCCCTCTCTCTCTATCTCTCTATCTCTCTCTCTCTCTCCCTCTCTCACTATCTCTCTCCCTCTCTCTCTCTCTGCCCGAGTCACCAGACAGACAGAATCGTGACGAACTTATCCTCTGTACTCAAAAATTAATTCTAAACAAAAAAGAAGATTTTACTGATTAAAGTAACTGGTACCCCTTGGTTTACGTTTAAAAAAGTCGAAACTTTTCTTCCGTAGCTAGCATTAATCGTGGGAATCGGTTCCGGAATTGACTCTTCGCCCAGCTCAGCTCCACTCTGTACTGTAAAATGTAAAACCCCACAACAAAGTAGACGATAACCCGCCCGGGACAACACAGCAAACTTCGACTCGCCTCGCCTCGTTCCGTCCCTGGTTCCGCCCTCTAGTGGACGACTCCCGAAGCCTGAACGGCGACATAAATCGCTCACGCACTAACAGCGTGTCGGTGGAAAATGGTTGCGAGCCAATAAAAGTGGTCATGAAGATATCAGAGACAAAAACACTTGAAAGATCTCGAACAAGCGTGATGGGATGTAGGGGTGTTAATGAAACGAGACGGTGTTTGTGAAAGTTAGACTGCAAAACGTGTGAACAGAGGGGAGGGTTGTACCACACGTAGTAAATATGTACTTTCACGGGACATGACCACTGGGCGACAACACAGTTCAAGCGTTGAACAGTAACATGACTGAGCGGTGATAATAATGATATGAAACATACACATGTACGAACATGCATATACATACAAAGCGTTGATATGAAACATACATACATACACACGAACATACATATACATAATAATATAAAGCCTTGAACAAAAACACAACTGAGTGATGATAATAATAATATGAATTTTAATATACATACATACATACATACATACATACATACATACATACATACATACATACATA
>NW_004797746.1:353627-357635 GCF_000002075.1 Aplysia californica
ATTCAACCCCATACCCCTGTACTAGTTGGAACAAATCTATTTTATTTCTCCTTCAGGGAATAAAAGAACAAGAGATCATGAAATTCTAGTGATTTTAGAAAGTTACTGTTACAACGTTTCCCATTTAGGAACAAACCAGTTTCTTAAAAAAATTATAAACCAATGTACAAAAAGTTTTTTAATGCACAGAAAACTGAGTTAGCCAACCAGGTACTAATACTGAGAGTAATTTGCCATTTACACAAAAAAAAAAGAAAAAAAAGAAGAAGAATCTTCAGTAAGATATCTAGATTTTATATATAATGTTTCACATGATCGTCGGTCGGGGCGAGCCGGAAAATAATAAAAGGAGTATATGGAATAAGGAGCGGGGAGGGGTGCGCAATAAAAGTGAAAATCAATAAGCGGCGAGGGGGGGGGGGCGCTTATTCGATACCTTAGAGAAGCAGTAGAAAGGCAGCAGGAAGATTCAGGAGCCCAGAGGAAAGGCAGAGGTGGTAAGGGGGTGGGGGAAGAAAGTGGAGACGAAAGCAGAAGACAGAACATGATTAGTAAACAGGAAAGGAGGGGAAAGGAAAACATTTTTAGGAGAAAATATTCCGTCGCTGCCATGATTCGAACCCAGAATTGTATTGAATGAAAGGCGAATGCCATCACCTCTTGACCACAAGAGTTCCCTGGTTACCTATGATTGACCAAAAATGAAATACAATGATGTTGGTGGTGGGTCAAATGAATTTTGGAAGTTATAGTTTCAAAAACAAAACAAAACAAAGGTTGTCCGTTTTTCTTCTTTCAGCAATTTTGGGATTAAAATATCACTGCTATCCAAATCCGCCAGTGGTCACAGGATGTCACTGGTAGGGTCTTTTCATAGTTCCCATCTCTGCTGTCTGTTTGTTGGTCTTGTTTTTTTCCCTCTTTGAAATTATTATGTGTCAAGGTGCTTCTGTTTACTCAAACTAAGAAAATACCCCCCCCAACCCCCCCCAACAACCAACAACAAAAAAACAAAATAAAAACAAACAACAAAAACAACAACAACAACAACAACAACAACAACAAAACAACAAACAGCAGCAACAACAACAACAACAACAACAAAAGAAAATGAAAAACAAAACAATTAAATTTAAACCCAAACCACGACATAAAACCCTAAAGAAATCTTACTTTTAGATGTAAAACGCAAACGCCCCGAGACCATGCAGTGTCTAGGATATTGCAAAACTTGAGCACGTGATTGGCACGGTCATTATGATATACTCGCTGCCCTAGAATTTCAAAATTCCATTTGCCCAACACCAAATTTGGAAAAGTATGTCGTAAAAAAAAAAGTTTGAATTTCACAACATGTCAAACTTTTTCGAATGCAGTTTTTTGAACACCTTGATAACGACTTAAAATAAGCTTATGATGTTGATAGAGCAGACAGAAAATCTGCTTTCTGACCTCATGGTCTTAGTATCTCAAAACTTCCAAAAATATCAGATAGAACTTTGTAATTCTAAAGTAGCGTATCAAGTTTCTCGGTCAGTCTGCTGAGGTGTTGTATCAAACATTAGCCTTGGTTAGCCATGTAAATCAGATTCGACGCACTTTGCCTCCCAAATGATCTAAATTGTGTTTGTAAAATGACAGTCCCTGTCACTCTCGCGTCCAACATTCCTAACCACAACCCTAGCTGTTATTTTGACGCCCTACAATCCCAGTCGCTCTTTTGACGTCCAACGTCCAAGTTGATGTTTTGACGTCCGACAATCCCAGTTGCTTATTGGCTGGCAACTTCCTAGTCACTCTTTTGACGCCTAAAAACCCAGTCGGTTTTTGACGTCCATCAATCCCAGTCGCCCTTTTGACGTTCAACAATCCCAGTTACTCTTTTGACGCCCTACAATCCCAGTCGCTCTTTTGACGTCCAACAACCTAGTCACTCTTTTGACGTCTAATATCCCAGTTGCTCTGTTAACATCCAACAATCCCAGTCGGTAGGACAAGTCTGACTGTCTGCTGGATGGTATATATCCCTCTGCATGGGTTAGTCCTGAAAGCCAAGGCCCAAAGTAACCCGCGCCCCCCAAAAATAACTAAATCGTGTGGTTATGTACGTAAAATACTTACAAAAGTCATTTCACAATCCTAGCCGCTCTTACGTCCACAACTATCAGCTGCTCTGACGTTCGTCGACCCCGACCACTATGCCGACATCCAACGAGCAAACACAAAGACACAATGATAATATGATCGCGCGCACGCGCGACCCTGGATATCGTATAAAGATAAACAGGGACAACTTCATATCACCAGGAGAGTTACGTTTCTTTTTGCCTCTGGTATCGCGTTGCTCCTTCCCCCACACACCGTCTTTTCATGCTGCTCGCAAGAGAAACAGGATCCTACTCAACTTTCACGACTATTTGATGTACGACATGGTGGAATCAAGCGTTCGTCAAGTTTTGGGCATGTGGAGTTAGTGGTATCACCTTAAAGTTTGTTTAGTTGTCTTGTTATCCGTGGAAAAAAAATGACCATCTATCTTGAATTGAAGTCAAGATATTTGAAATTGAAAAATGTGGGGTCGCCTAGTTTCAAAAGTAAAATCAGCAAGGAAATGGCCGCCAGAGTTTGGTTATTTTCCATAGCTTGATAATCTGTGGAAACTGAAAACTTACATTTTTGTGCCTTTAATCAACCTTTTTTAAAGTCAAATCCACCCTGTAATATCTTCTTAATTGGACAACAATGGTGTTAAGCCAAAGAACAAAAATTCAATAAAAATTGCCAAGCTAGCAGAAAAATGCTGGTTTCTTCAATTTTATTATTTTGACGAGCGCCTGATTTCACCACGCTTCCTCACATTTTCCCTATCTCCGTCATTTACAGCAACATTCCAGATCTGACTTGCTTGCCTACACTTTCTCCATGACAATAAACATATCATTATTATCCTGCTCGGTAAAAATGGCGACAGCGAGATCCTTGACGTAGAAAATGTTGAAAATAAATAAATATACGGCCAACTTTGTTCAGGGGTTCTTAAGTACATGTACAAGACATGGAGCGCGAGCAACAGTTGTTTTGTTTGTCAAGTTAGGTAACAGACCACCGTTATTCATGTAGTTCTGAAGTTTTAAAAGAAATTTGTGGCGTTTGTTGCCAAGTGGTTAGGATAACGGTGCCGTAATCGTGAGATTGCGGAATTGTGGGTTTGAGACTCATCACGGTCCAACCTTGCGCTCTTGCGCAATTTAAACGAGTTAAAATGTAATTTATTAATATATTGGCTCTGTCCTTTCAGAGATGGACGCCTAACTCGGAGGTTTGAGGCCCTAAAATAATTCAATAGTGTAAAAAGGGGCGTTGAGCTTATATACTCTCAGAATAATTCAGCAGTGGTAATAGGGGCGTTGATCTTATATACTCACAGAACCATTTAAAAGAATCTCCATTTGTAGAAAATAATAGACACGTTGTTGATTATGCCTTAGCGGCTCGACTTGTAGTAGATTTTCACACCTATTGTCTGTGTTTACGGCTCAGGCCGTAGACTGCTTTGACTCTAAATAAATAACTACTTTCTGAACAAACACCAAAAGAATTACTTTCTGAAAGAACATCTGAATAATTACTTTTTGGAAAGAACACCCCCCATCCCTGTAACTACTTTCTGAAAAAATTAAGGGTAATAAACTATAGATCAGACTTCGGAAATTATATACACTGTTATAGCCAACTTCATTTTGTTTTTTTATACTCAGAGGCTCGGAAACCAAATGATATTTTACAATTAGGATAATAAAAAAGAAGGAAAGCAAAGCAAACAAACAAACAGACAAACCAGCAAAAAGGCAAACAAACAAACAAACAAACAGACAAACCAGCAAAAAACAAACAAACAAACAAACAATATCTGAATAGCATTGTAGAGATAGCCGACTTAAAAACTGCTACCCTTGCATCACAATGTACTACCTACTCTGTACCTAGTTTTGAGAAATTTGACCCGGG
>NW_004797746.1:357735-358775 GCF_000002075.1 Aplysia californica
AAAGTTTGAGTTTCCCCACATGTCAAGCATTTTCCGATGCAATTCTATGGATATCTCGATAACGACTCCGAATAAGCTTTAAAATTTCGATAGAGCAGATAGGACATGGTTTCTGACCTTATGATCTTAGCATCTCAAAACGGCCAAAAAAGTCAGAAAATGTGTAATTCTAAATTCTATTGACGAAATGGTCTGCACAAATCATTTCAGCTTGTGCACACCAATGCCACGTTCAGCAGTCGAGAAGCTAGGTTTGGAGAAAATGAGTTTTTCTGTTTATTAATGTGTCGTCATGGACAAAAGTATCATGGATCCGAGTTCTGCGTTATACGATTGGTGAAAAGGACATACAATACCAAAAAAATTTCAGACCTACAGCAGACAGACAGACAATCCTATAGCAGACAAACTCACCTCCCCACAACCCTAACCACCTCCATCACCACAACAACCACCCCACAAGCCACCACCACAACCACAGCCATCCCACAACCAACAACACCACCACAACCACCCCCAAATCACCACAACCACAACAACAACCACCCTCACAACCACTACCACAACCACCACAACCACCATCCCAACCACCACCCACAACCACACGTGCGCTACAAAAAGTCTCCGTCACAAGCTGTCAAGAACGACGTTGTGTTTATCTCGTATCCTCAATGAGCCGTCCCACCAAGAGTTGGGATGTCAGGACTGGATACATGACCCTTCCTGGCGGCTGCACGAAACCTAAGAAACCTTTTGTCTTAACTGACTCTGACGGTATCAGCAACGCAATCATAAAACTAAACAAACACTCTCTCTTCCCCTCTTCCCCTTCCCTTCTTCCAATTCCCCTTCCCCTCCCCCCTTCCTTCCCCTCTTCCCCTCCCCCTCCCTTTCCCGCTTTCCTCCATCCCCCTCTTCCCATCCCCCTCCCCCCTTTAACTCTTTCCACTCCGTCACCCTCTCTCCCTTCTTCCATTTGCCTTACTTCTTACCCCCCCGCCCCGAACTTTATTATCTGCCAACAATCACAAACCGCAATC
>NW_004797746.1:360370-361928 GCF_000002075.1 Aplysia californica
CCCCCAAAGCAGTAATAGGTACGTGACTTCGAGTTGGGGAAGTAAAGGCGGCGTGGAAAGGAACTGGCCACCCTACCACAATTTGCCAAAGGCCCAGGAAGTTGTCTCACTAACAAGGCAACCGCCAATGTTCGGATCGGATGCGGGAACAACTTTACTTTTGTACACTTTTACGCTTCATATGCAAATCAAAAACACAAAGCCACTCTTCGAAATGCCTCATAAAGTCATTTAAACGGATTTTACTGCCAATTCATAAAACTTAAGCCCTTCACATGGCATATCAAAATTTTTGTTAGATAGTGTACTTTTTGTGCTGTAATAGAAGTGCAGTGCGCACGAATAAACTGACAGAGTAATTGAAGGGAGGCTCTATTATTATTTTTATTTTTATTTAGTAGAGGTTTTACGGCACTCGCTACTACATAAGGTCATATGACCGCCAAGGGGTGGATGTCAACAGAGAAGTCTTTACAGGGAATCAGGCTTACTCTGCTCACCTCTATAACTCCAACAACACAGTCTGTTTCGACTATCAAGGCACCCCGGAAATAGAGTGTCACAAGAATGTGACAAACATGCAAAAGAAGTAGAGGAAAATGACAATAGTAAGGATTAGGAAAGAAAAAGCAGCAGTTCCCTGTTGTAGATCAGGCACAGTTATGAGCGTGACATTGATGAATCAGCCCATACAATTCTACTGTGCATGAACGAGAAATGTCCACCCCCCCCCCGCCCCCTTTGGGAATGCCCTGCTGTGCGCACAAATACACTGACAAAGTGATTGAAGGGAGGCTCTAAGCATTCACATACCCTCTCACACTTCGATAGGAAAGCTAAATCATTTTGCGAAATTACGAGTTCTACCTGACCGTGAATTCGCTTTAAAAATGTCTTAACGGTACTTCGAAACTTCTTAACTGTTTTAAAGTTGTTGGTTTTTAATTATTTTTTTAAAAAGTTGCTCTTTGGGGGCTCTCGTGTTCTAGAGGTTAGGGTGTTCGCCTCTTATTCAAAGGTCCCGGGTTCGAATCCGGGTTGCAACGGAATTTTTTTCTTCTCTTAAATGGTCTCCTTTCACCTCTTTTTCTGCTCTCTTGCAATATTCTGTCGTCTGCTTTCATCTCCACCTTCTGCCCCCACCCCCTCATCTCCTTTCCCCCCTCTTCTGGGCTCCTGATTCTTTCTGCAGCCTTTCCAGTGCTACTCCTTAGCTCCTTAAACTGCTGTCTTTTAGCCACCCCCCCTGATCTTATAGTAAGAAATATCTACACCTAGCCTTCACGGACAAGGGCTAAAAATCTCGGAGGGCCCGTGTGCAAGTTGCGCACGTTAAAGATCTCTTGGTGGTCCAAAATCAATAAGAGCAGGCTTCGGCCGCCACCCGGGCATAATTCAAAATTTCCTAAATACCGAAAATGTTGAATGTTTTCCACGCGCTCATATGATGCTATGCAGTTGCGAGCGCCGTAAAACACCTACCAAAAGAAAAAAAAACGATAAAAAAACCGAACAAACTTGTTCACACACACACACACACACACACACACACACACAC
>NW_004797746.1:362142-369138 GCF_000002075.1 Aplysia californica
AGAGAGAGAGAGAGAGAGAGAGAGAGAGAGAGATCTGTTCCATTCTACACTTCAAACTAATAATAAACATGGTCATGTTCATAGAATGATTCATATTTGTGTTTAAAGCAACAGGTGTGATAGAGATAGTGAGAATAAAAGATAAATAAACTTTGATATTTAATGTATCTATTTTGTCAGTTGTTAGGATATCTTTTTATAACTATGTGTATAAAATCCGTTTTATCTCACCCTGTGTGCGACTGTTTTGGGAACAAAAACTCGTGTCTGAATTGGAGAAACGGTACGAAACACGTCTCAGTTTTAAAACTTTCTTTGAAGACATGAACAGAAGCAAAAATTGGTTGGTGCGCATTGCCTCGCCTAAAATCAGATAAACCATGTTTTAAAACAACTGGGAAACTAATTTCCTTTCTATCTCGAGCCTCATCCGAGTATAAATTTCTGGAAAAAACATTTCAATTGCGTTGATAACATTAAATATCACCTGCCCTTTCTTTGTGTAATTCAAAAGTAGACAGTTTAGTGACGGTTATCTGTGAAACGCTGCCTTTCAAAGCACCTTCTTCCAACTTAAAAGTACTAATAACACTTTGTCCTTCAGTGTATAAGGATGAATTATAATGCATCTGCCCAGGATTATGTTTCTTGTTTCTTCAAGAGAAATAGAAGATAAAAGGATCAAGATGATTTGTGACTTCTGCTATAGCCAATGAGAACAATTCTGGCAGAGAAAAGCTCACCACTTTTTTTTAGCATTTAAAGCTGTGTTTCCACTTGTGGATTCGTACAGCTTGCGGGCTTCTCTTGGTTTCAGCATTTCTAATTTATTCGTGAGGTGTCACAATATGATTTGTTGCCCTCTGTTATTGCTGCTCACCAAATGCGTCTGTCTGGAGCTAAACTCTCCCATGTCAAGGGATTAACATTGAAGTCATTCCGAGAAGTTTTCAATGTGTCTTTGTAGTGGGTTTTTATTTTTGGTGCGCCAACTTTACGCTTCCCCGAGGACAGCTCAGAACAGAATACTGCCTTTGGGATTCTGAAATCAGGCATTCTTACAGCATGACCAGCCCAGGGAAGTTGAGTCCTTTTGAGCTAAAGAAAACAGACTCCGAGTATCTGCTCTTTCTGGGAACATCAGTGCGTGGTACTTTGTCCAACCATTTGATGTCAAGAATTCTCTTAGGACATCCCGTGTGGATTACAGGGCGTCCCCCAAACTTTTCTTGTAAACGTGCAAGGGCCACTCATGATGTACTGGGGGCTCTCGTCGCCTACAGGTTAAGGTGTTGGCCTCTCATTCAAAAGTCCCGGGTTCAAATCCGGGCAACAACAAAAATTTTCTTCTCTAAAATTGTCTCCTTTCACTTCCTTTCCTGCTCTCTAGCAATGTTCTGTCGTCTGCTTTCGTTTCCTCTTTCTCCCCCTACCCCTCACCTCCTTTTCCCCCTCCTCTGGGCTCCTGACTCTTTCTGCAGCCTCTCTACTGCTACTCCTTGGCTGCTTCTTACTGCTGTCTTTCAGCCACACCCTTGATCTTCTGGTAGGAAAGATCCACAAATAGTCTTCTTGGACAAAGGCGAAAAATCTCGTAGTACCCGTAGTTGCCCACGTTACAGATCCCCTTGATTTTTTTAGAACATTGCCAAAATTTGACGTCTCCTAGGTTCAATTTTATATGTCCGAAATCTTGTCGAAATTAGGGCAAAGATCACCGAGTTATTGTCATTTTAATTAATTTTGAAAAAATGTACTCTGTACTAAAAAATATTTCATTGTCTTAACAAAATAGTCCCCAGGAATCGACACACATTTCTGTGAAGATGTCACAACCCGTGCACATGAAAATATTTGGCTTCTCTAAAAAACACAAAAGTTTTTCTATTTTCGGAGCAATCATTTTTTCTCAATTTGGGGGTTCAGTTCAAGAAACACGTATGCTACATTAGTCTAAAAATCAACCTTTAAAGTTGCTGTTGGTGCTTTCCCGTGACCAAAGACTTTCTTTTTCACACATCTTTTCGATGTGTGGATCAGATTGTTCCTCACATCGATAAGATAATAAAATGTGACGGAGAGTGATCTTCCGCCACGGGAAAGCAAAAAGAAAAGGGGGAAAAAAAGGCGATTTTAGAAGAAATAAATATGTGACATACTGGATTCTTGAACTAAATCGTTGGTTTATTGTCTTTACAGAACACGACACTCCCATTAATAATGTCAAACTTTAGGCAAAGTGATCGGGATGTGGTCACTCGCTTTGATGGGCCACGCTTCTTTTAACAACAATAACAATAACGACGCCGACAACGACGACGACAACGACGACGACAAAGACGACGACAACAACAACAACAACAACAATAACAACAACAACAACAACAACAACAACAGCAACAACGACAGCAGCAGCAGCAGCAGGAACAACAGCAACAACAGCAGCAACAACAACAACAAAAGCAACACGTGAGCTGGGGGTAATGGGAGTGAAATGACACTGCGATCCACCACAAGACGTGTTCTAATTAAAACATATCCCGGGGGGTTAATTGCCCCCCGCTGTCATACAACAGAACAGTAAAATATGTTGGAGTAATACCTGAGATAGCAGCCCTTGTTATTTTTAGCAGGGGCAGCCAATTTGTGCGTTCTACCTGCATGGTATCACTTGGACTTCCGTGCTTAAGGCTGCCGGGAATCTCCTATTGGTTCAACCTTTGACATGATGGTTCAGGGCGGATATGATTAGCGGGGGAGGTTTGCAGGATAAAACGACGGGAATACGAGCAGCCAATCAGTGTGCGGGGAAGATCAAGGGCGGTAACCAGAAGACTTCTGTAACCTAGGTGGCGCTCGCTCGCACCCAGGAACACGTGCCGGAATGCGAACGCGTGTGTTGATAAAGGACTCGTGAATGGCTTTAGAAACAGCGCCCGAACATTGATAGCGGTAGGGTTGATACACAGCAATACTTATTATTAGTAATCATGTATGAAGATTCGATGGCAACAAGGCTAGAGGGCGACCGAGAAAGACCTGGATAGATGGAGTCAGGGAAACATTAACCACCCACGGCATCCCCCTCACCCAAGCTCTCCGACTGGAGACAATGAGACGTCTCTTTCTTTCCGCGACACCCAAAAGGGTATAAGTGGCGGATAAAAATAAAAGTAAGAAGAAGAAGAAGAAGAAGAAGAAGAAGAAGAAGAAGAAGAAGAAGAAGAAAGCTTTCTCTGTCGGGAATGGTACCCTCGTCTTTTATGTACAACAGAGAAGATCCTAACCGCTACACCACGGTCCCCACATACACTGGTTGCAACTCCTGTATTCCACTACAAAAAGACAAGCAAAACAGTCAGAAAGCAATCACGGCTTGAACAAGGCACTAGGGGCTATAGTGTCTGGCTCGCGCGTTCTTCTGACCGTATGCAGTGGCGAGCGCCGTAAAACACTTACTAAAACTAAAACAAGGAGGCTACACTCTCTAGCTCACGCGCTCATATGACCGTATGCAGTTGCGAGCGCGTAAAGCACTTATCAAAAACAAGGAGGCTACACTATCTAGCTCACGCGCTTATACGACCGTATGCAGTTGCGAGCGCGTAAAACACTTACCAAAAACAAGGAGGCTACAATATCTAGCTCACACCAGGTCATGAGGTTAACACTCCCCAGTCTCACTTTTCCCGGGGTAAATAGCCGGCTGCCTCAGGGTGGAGGGGCGCAACTCTCCTCTCGTAGGTGAGGTACCAACCACTCATATTTCGCAATTTGTCTGGGGCAGGATTGGCACAATTCATAATGGTCTGAACTTACTATATTATAGTTTGTTCGCTTTCGCTTGCCGCGAAAAAGAAAATGGACTCAATTTACTGACACTGTCTTCAGCTATTGTGATTCTTCGTTTTAATAGTTTATTTCCCTGTACCATTCATATTACAAACCAGAAAAAATATACTCGTATTTCCCAAACTCTCTGGGGCAGGACTTGCATTGCTACTTGTCTGAACAAAGTATAGTCGCGTGCCCACTTTCGTCTGTCTGAGCTATTGAAATTTTTTCGTTTTATTACCGTATAGTAATACAGACCTGATGGGAAAAAATATATACTCATATTTCACAAACTCTCTGGCGCAGGCCTGGCACTATTACTTGTCTAAACTTAGTATAATAGCTTGTTCGCTTTCGCCTGTCTCATTTCGTTGAAACTGACTTTGCGTAGTTTTAGTAAGATTTTACGGCGCTAGCAGCTGCATAAGGTCATATGAGCGCCAAGGGGTGGATGCCAACAGAGAAGTCGTTACAGGGAATCAGGCTTACTCTGCTCACATCTCGAGCTTCAACAGGACAAAGTCTGCTTCGACTTTCAAGGCAACACGGAAATAGCGGGTCACAAGAGTGACAAACATACAAAAGACGTAGAGGAAAAATGACAATAGTAAGGATGAGGAAAGAAAAAGCAGCAGGTCCCCCTATGTTGTTTCGGCACAGTATGAGCATAACATTGATAAATCAGGTGCTTGGCAAGTTTTGGGCATATGGAGCTATTGGTTTAATCACAAAGCCTGTTCATTTGCCTTGCCTTTGATGAAAATAATATCCATCTATCTTGAATAGAAGTCAAGATATTTTGCGATTGAAGGAGGTGCGAGTGGCCTGGTTTCTGAATTAAAAATAGCGAGAAAAAAACAACACCAAAACGTTCTGACTTCCATAGCTTTCAGGCTTTTGGAACCTAAAAAGTTATTTGTTTCTTCCTTTAACCAATGTTTTTCAATAAAGTCTACTTAGAAATTAAGTAAAATATGTTATTAAGTGGACGCTGAAGAAGGTGAGATAACCCCCCCCCCCACCAAACAAACAAAAACCCAACAAAATACTGTCCATAAAAATTGCCAAACCCCGGAAAAATGTCTTTTTCTTTAATATTTTTATCACATTGACGAGCTCTTGGCTTCACCATGATGCCTCACATAAATACAGATTAAAAATTTTTTTTTACCCAGGGTGGAGCCTGCCTTGACAATGCCTTATAATAATATTATGTGTCTTATCTATAGTCAATAGTGCGGTCCAAAATTCGTGGCGCAGCTTATTCTCAAATATCTCCTCAACTGTTGAACATAAACTCTCCAGCTTTTGCACACTGACTTGTATCAATTTGTCTTAACAGATCAATATTTTTGCAAAGAGCTATAGGCTCTATTCTAGAAAATTACTTGATAAAATACAAATAAAAAATTCTAGTGGGGCGTTTCTACTGATTTGGAAAGATTTACAGCTGGGACGGTATCGCTTTTAAAAGCAAGTCTGTCATTTATATTATGCTGTCAAACTGACTAACTTAAATTTGTCTGCAATAGCTGCAAACAGATGACTGAATGTCTAACAACTGTAGAGCGATTATAATCATTATTGTCTTAAACAAACGCAAGAAAAAAGAGCACAAGCGAAGGATGTCTCAGGCATGAAGTAGAAACAGAACGAAATTAATCAATTTTGTGTTTGCCTGTGCATGTTTGAGTTTGTTTATGCGTGTTTTTTATGTATGTGTGTATGTGTGTGTTTGTTTATGTGTGTGTGTATGTGTTTGTGTGTGAATGTGACTGTGTGTACGATAGGTGGGAGTTGAGAGGAAAGGCTACCGCGGAGATTGGAGTAGAGGGGACCAGAAAGGAACCTGAAGGCGAGTAAGACCATCCCAAGGGGACAAATTGTGACATGACCGTCTAGAAAGCACATAACTAATAAGTACAAAGTGTACACCAGTTCATTTCTTTTCCACATATTCTTTAATTTCATGCAACTGCATTAATGCAATTTCAAAACATTATATTAACAAACATATTCATTAACAATACCATGGTAATACCAATACATTATATTATTATGATACAATGATTATTGTGCATTCTAGAACCGTCATACGTATTTGTCATATGTCATATGCATGGTAAAAATGTAATCGTGAATTTTTATGTTAGCTGTTAGTCAGATTTGATTATTGCCCGCGTAGAGACGTGAAACACATAGGATATAATTTTTAGAACAATTCTTTGCCCCTCCACTTTCTTTCATGAAGCATGAATCCCTTGCAAAAAAGCATATTTTTCCAATGATCGCAGCTCGCTATTGGAAGTCATATTAATAAACACCATAGATTGTGTTGTTGTACGCTGAAGTCTGTGAGACTGCGTGTACTTAGCCTCCTCCTGGACATTATTGAGGTAATCAAGTCTAGTACATTAAAAAAAAAATATTATAGAGGGTTTTACCGCGCTCGCAACTGCATAAGGTCATATGAGCGCCATACTACATTTTACATTGTTTATTTGATATTTGAATTGCTCATACTGGATCAGTCTTGTTTCAATTATAGGTTATTTCATCATGTTATTTGTGCTTACATTAGACTTTATCGGATTCAGCCTTGAACATGTTTCGATTCTATCTTCATGACAAAAATGGAGAGGGGGTATAGAAAAGTAAACCCTCAACAACTTTGAGTACAAAAAAAAGAGACTGAAAAGGAGGAAAGGGGGGGGGGGGGTGGCATCTTTTAAGTTGTGTCACTCAAAGTAGTGAAACTGAATTGTATTTTGGAAAAGAAAAGAAAAAGAAACCAAACAACAGGAACAACGACAATATGGAAAACGCTATCCACAAGTTTGTACAGCACTATTCACACGTTTGTACAACACTATTCACAAGTTTGTACAACACTATTCACACGTTTGTACAGCACCATTCACAAGAAAAGTAAACGATACGTATTTAAAGAGGTACTGATGACGAGAACGATGATGAGTTTATGCTACAGGCGAGGAATGTCTGAGTATGTATACGGGCGTCATGAGCGCAATGCTTGTGGACTGACTCCAAGTTGAAATTATTGCGACCTGCGACTTCAGGTAAAAACGACTGTACAATTAATATGGTGTATTATATTATTGATACATTGCAGATGATTTACGTTTATACACACACACACAC
>NW_004797746.1:369316-371067 GCF_000002075.1 Aplysia californica
TATATATACATATAATATACCTAGATACACACATGTTATATATACATAAAAAGACTTCTGCGACGTCTTGTACAAAAGCGTTGACTTAGTAAATGGTAGGATCATTTTCAAATCAAAGATGTGACAGCATAATACATGTACATTGTATTTCATAGCACGATACAAGTTTGTACAGAATTTTAAATGGACAAAATTTTCATAACATACCCACCATTTCGACAAACATTTGAACAGGCGAAACTGGCTTACTTCCTTACGGTAGTTCAACTTTGAGTGGTCGCATGTGTCGATTTTGCATAATTTATAAAGAATAAAAAGTATTTACATAATATCCTTTAGTAATACCGTTACACGAAACCACACTCGTTGTTGAGTAATGATCAAAGTAATAATATGATAAATGGTAATGGTGATAATGATGAAAATAATAATAATAATAATAATAATAATAATAATAATGATAATAATTATTATAATAATAACAACAACAACTTCAATAATACTAGTAATAGTGGTAATAACAACAGCAATATTACTAACAGAAATGAAAGTAGGCATCTGCTAAACTCAGAAAGAAAAGTAAAACCCGTTCAAGGCAAGAGAATAAAATGAGCCTACCTGGGACTTTTAATCCACTGTCATCAGCCCTTTGGCATGGGTAACCATGGTAACGGAAAGCGGCTGCTCGGTTATTCACCGCAAGATTATTTCTAACTGACATGTATAGTTCTATCTGACAAATAGTACTAACTACTAACTGACATATTATTATAGTTCTATATGACATACTATAGTTCTATATGACATACTATAGTTCTATATGACATACTATAGTTCTATCTGTCATAATATAGTTCTATCTGCCATTATATAGTTCCATCTGACCCAATATATTTCTATCTGACACATAGTTCTATCTGATATCATATATTTCCATCTGACACATAGTTCTATCTGCCATAATATAGTTCTATCTGACACATAGTCCTATCTGCCATAATATAGTTCTATCTGACACATAGTTCTATCTGACATAATATAGTTCTAAAGTTCTATCTGACATAACATTGTTCTAACTGACATATAGATGTAGTTCAAACTGACACTTACAATAACAACTGGTTTTGAAACAAAGTTTGTTTATAGAGTAAAAGTATGCTGCAGTTTGAAGTTGTGTCGAAGGACTATGTCTGCAACCTGGTCTTTTATGTTGAACGGGAAAAAAACCCAACAACAACAACACAAAAACTCCATTGATAATCAGAATACTGTGAGTACTTGGCGAGATTGAGGAGCGATAGTTGAGCGGTTTAGAATATCATGACTTAGGTCTATGTAGTGGTCAAACTGACTCCACTTTCACTAGTTTTGAGATGCATTTTTTCCGTGTTCAGAAAAGCTTGATCTATAAACTAAGTCTTGACTTTAACTAGAAGAAAATAGATAAAAATCAAAAGAATGAAAGATGACCTACTAAATAAACATAACAAAGTGCAAGTAGTGCACCTTTTCAAGAAAATGCACGTACATGTATATTGACTAGTCAAAGATTTATCGATAATGCTAAACACAACTATAGTGATATACAGAGATCTGTATAACTCGTCAGAACTAAGATACGAAAATGTAAGATAAATCGTTATTGTCCAGATCCTGGCACATTATTTCGGTGTTTCACCACGTACACAAACACACACAAAACACACACACACACACACACACACACACACACACACACACACACACACACA
>NW_004797746.1:371189-374588 GCF_000002075.1 Aplysia californica
ACACACACACACACACACACACACACAAACACACACACTCCCCCCCTCTCTCTCTCTCTTTCTTTCTCTCTCCCTCTCTCTCTCTCTCTCTCTCTCTCTCTCTCTCTCTCTCTCATCCTCTCCTCCACACACATCTGTGCACATAACCATAAAAATATAACAGTATGCTGGCCCTCACAAACAGGCTCACAGTCACATCATGTATAATTGGTATATATTAACAATAATTGTTATGAATTCCTAATTGTTAACATTAATAGTGTTAAGCTAGATACGTAATCAATATTCTAAACATGCATTCGTGGCTGGATTAGAAAAGAAAAATTCAAACAATGACACAACGATACAGCTCTCGGAGTTAAACCAGGAGGTTATGATTTGGATTCCATTGAGAAGGGGTTTTATTTTTTTATTTTTTTTAAAGGGGGGGTAGACGGTACCTTAGAATTACAAAGTTCTTTCTAATATTTTTGGCCGTCCTTGGGTTACTAAGACCATGAGGTCGAGGTCGCTAACCAAAATTATGTTCTATCTTCTGATTTACATCGAGAGATATCTTAGTGTTCGAAGAATTGTAGTTCGAAAAAGCCTGACATATTGTGAAACTTAAATGTTTTTCCACGTCAAATTTCTCAAAAACTTTGTACTAAGCACACAGCACATTGTAATCTGAGGGTAGCGTAAAGTCTATGCCGTATCATTATTGTTCCTGGACGGAGAGAGAGGGAGAGATGACTTAGTGGAGACGAGTGATCTGAGCATGCCACAACGCTAATTGAGTGTGCGCTGTGTTGGGGCAATTTAGAAATAAAAAGAATAAGTTATTCATACTGGTTTATCAACGCTGTTTTCTGTTTCTGAAACATAGGAAAGCAGGAAACAACATACTTTACAACACGAAACAGGCAAATTCGTGTTTTTCAGTTGTGTGTTATATCGCAACAGTTCCTTAGATCTGCTGGTGATCGGACATTATTAAATGTGTCCGCCGCTACTCTCTTCAACAGTTACAGCGAGCTGGGACATAGTGCGATATACATAATGTGTGCGTTTATGAAAAAAAAAAAGACCAGACGATCAAGAGAAATAGCACAATCTACAGTAATCTAAGAGACACGATCACGATCCACAGTCCCCATCTACATCAATCTCAACACCAGCCTCGTCATCGTCGTCATCTTCGACTTCTTCGTTGGAAGCTTGATTATCCTCAATTTTGACTACGTTGACATGGGACGGAGGAGTAGAGGTGGCTGATTGTGTCCTGCAAAATAAAAAATAATTTTTAGAAATTAGAAAAAATATGATCAGATGCTTAAAACACCTTAGTAAAAACATCGGGTGAACGCAAAATATAGCTGAAGACCTGAGAACAAGATTTTATCACCAAGTCAATTTGGCTCAACGGAGAAAAATGAAAAAAAAAAACACACAAAAAACCCAACCCAAAACAACATGGACTCAGGTCTGTATTTGCTTTGGGATACGCTGCAGTTGTGTCCCCCCCCCCCTTTTTTTTTGGTCGTTAACTATTAACGGTAGATTGTCATGTGCACTATTATTAAAAATGTTGGGCTGGCGTCTTCTCTATTAATTACAAAGAAATAGATACCAAAAACTCAATGTTTGCCACTTTGTACTTATGCATAGTCTTGTTCTCGGGTCTTCAGTTATTTTGTGCTTTTTGATACACTGTAGAACACTGGGATGTTACATCCTCACACTTCGTATTTACTTAACCCTCTATGATCATCACACTTGAACATGTAAATACAAATGTATGTGAGAAATTGTGTTTGTTTAACACCCCAAGTAACACTTAAGTGTGAGATTATTTAAGAAGCGGGCCTCCGAATTTAGTGATTAAAGTTTCAGACCGCCCTATAGGCAAATACATTACTATTATTTGTAAAGAACTTACTAAAATATATATATAATGGGACCTGTCCAAGACGACGTTCATTGTCGAAGAGAAAAGTGATCACCTTAAACCCGCGGTCAGACAGAGTCGTTAAGATAAGTGTAGGAAAAATAAAAAACACGCAAGAAAGGAAGCAGGAAATAGTCGCTTGTGCAGGTGATTGTCTTGGACAGGAAGTCGTTAAAGCAGGTCAACCGTAAGGTATTAGTTCTGAGTAAAAAACCATAAGTAGAACTTACGGGAGTGTGCAGTGCGGTTTGAGTGACAGGTCTTCCCCTGTCCGCCCCAGCAGCCTATCCACAGAGTAGAGTCTGCTGCTCACATTCCCTGGCAGAACATCCAGGGATCTCTGAACCACTTGTTCTAAATTCCGGAGAGAGGACCCTGTGCAACACATAGAGGAAAACTTAACTTAACTGACCAAGAAGACAGGCAACAGGAAGGAAAGGAGGTACCGTAACCGTCAACGTCTGCTCCAGACCTGACACTTGAAGAAGAAGAAGTTCTATATTCCAGACAGAAGACCCTGTGCAACATTCTGAGCTTAGGCGCCTCTGTGCAACTATAGTTAGAGGCAATCAATGAATTCCATGGTGACGTCATATATTTTTTTTAACCTACAAAATTACAACTATAAAGGCAATCAATGAATTCAATGGTGACGTCATACATTTTGTAAAAAAACAAACTATTTTGTAGGTTTGAAAAAAAACAACAACTTCTGACGTCACCATTGAATTCATTGATTGCCTTTATAGAGTTGTACAGAGGCGCCTATGAACACATGAGAACAAAAGTTGCATAATGCTGCAAGTCTGTACAACGCACAAGTTGGGAACTGAATCGAGTGCTTGAGTTGAACAGCCTTTCTTGTAAGCTTAATCTTAGAACATAAAACTTTAGCGACTTCGTATGTAAACAGAAGTTCATGACAACACTCTCTAAACTCATAATATGTTAAATGATATTTACTTTACATTTGCACCGCGTTTTCAAGTATTCCCTTGAAGAGCACCCTCCCCCCCCACCCCCCACCCCACCCCGTCTCTCGATCTAGAATTATTTTATCTTAAAAGACAGTATATCCAGTTTTGGACGAAACTGAGCTATCGATTCCACTTGATAGTTTAAAACTCGGTGTACATTCGCACATAAAGTTTATGCCTCAGTCTGGTATCGATATCTTAATAAATAAAGTGGGGAAAGTATGTATTTTGAAGATATTTTAAAGCAACTGACTGTTGAAAGGCAATTATGTGTTGTTGTTTGTTTGTTTGTTTTTTGCACTCTTGGGCATTTTAGGAAACTGGATGTACTTCTTTTTAAGATAAAACCCCAGCGTATACTTGAGAGGTGTACTTTTTTATACGTTGTCTTTCACGGATACGTTCGATAGGGGTGGAGAGGGGTGGAAATGTGTGTGGGGGGAGGGGGGCGTTGCTCTTAAAGTTAAAGTACAAAAATGTACATGTATATCA
>NW_004797746.1:375600-376787 GCF_000002075.1 Aplysia californica
TATCCCTGTGGCACCCCCCTTTGAGGTGCCACTCTCTAACAGCTATGGGGTTCTAGGGGAGGACGGGGAGGGCTCTTCCTCCGCCCCCTCTTCTCCCCCTCACCCCTCTTCTTCTTTTCTTCTTCTTCTTCTTCTTCTTCTTCTTCTTCTTCTTCTTCTTCTTCTTCTTCTTCTTCTTCTTCTTCAGAGAGATAATGAAGATAGCATGTGTTTGACAGGATTGAAAGAGCAAAGCACAGCAGAGCGCCTGCCAACCGCCCACGTACCTGTGGTCTCTGAGATGGTCCTGTCTCCGGAATGCCTTGCCACAGATCTCACAGGGGTAGGGTCGCTCGTCTGTGTGTGTGCGCTCATGGATCAGGAGATTGTAGGACTTGCTGAAGTGTCGGCAGCAGTACTTGCAGATGAATTCCTTTTTGGCCCTGCGAAATGAAACAAGAAAGTGTCAGGTTTAAATGAAAGAAGTTTTAATGACTTTACATTTTACATAATAATGTACATCATGTATTAAAGGTGAATTCCTTTTTGGTCCTGTGAAACAAAAAAGTGTCAGGTTTAATAGTTCATGTTATTATAGTAAAAGTAGCAAACTAATTGGTTGAGATAAAGACAGTAATGACATTGTGATGAAAGAAGTTTTAATGACTTAAATTTCAAAAAATAATATTATTTTTGTACAATGTGTATTAAAGTGGAATTCCTTTTTGGCCCTGTGAATCAACAAAGTGTTAGGTTCCAAACTCCATACAGTACTATTATTATTTTTAAATTGTAAAATGGCATAGGTTTCACCCCTCTATCAGCACTGTTAAGTTATTTAAGAGGCAGGACCTCCGAGCTTAACGTCAATCCCCGAAAGGGCTGAGCCAAATTGGAAATTAATGTTAAGGTCCTTTCCCATGGACTCAACGCTGGGCCGAGTTGAGGCTCGAACCAGTACTATAGTGGTGGACTGCCTGGTTGATTTACGACAAAAATAATAATATAATGATGAAAGAAGTTTTAATGACTTTACATTTCTTAATAATATTATACTTATTTTAAAGATGAATTCCTTTTTGACCCTGTTAACCAAGAAAGTATTAGGTTAAAAAACTTTGTGTACGTGTATTACTATAGTAATGGACTTCCATGTTAAAGTAACAACAGTAACGGGTTCAATAAATATAATATTTCCTTTTGCTATA
>NW_004797746.1:376968-378686 GCF_000002075.1 Aplysia californica
TTAATGAAATACTTTTTAAAAAATATATATTTTTGGTATCGCTATACTTTTAGAAAATAAAGGCTAGATTCCAGTCCTACCTTCGTGGCCGTCTGATCTTTGTTTTGTCAGCTCCACTGAGCAGGTTCCTGGAGAAAGAGCTCCCCAGCTTCCCGCCATTCGCTATCGCCTGGCTGATGCGGAAGTTCTCTTGTAGAACCCGGAAGTTCTCCAAGGGCCCCATCACGTGACTGAAGATCTGTGCCTGGCTGGAGGAGGACACGGGGGTGTCTGGGGACTGGCTGGCTTCCAGGTCACTGGTCGCTGATTCCGCGAGGCGGGAAAAGTCAAACCGTCGTTTGGGTGTCTGTCTCAGGTCCGGGGACGTGCCTGGCAGAAAAAAAGGACCGTTTTATTTTATTTTATTCATTTAATTAATTTATCTATTTCTGTCTTTCTTTCCTTTTAATTTTTTTTTTGGGGGGGGTTGTAAATGTTTTATGGCACTTGCAACACAATTAGGCCATATTAGGCCATAGATATATACGTGCCGAAGATTAGAGGTGTTACAAGAAAGTAATAAACACGAAAAAAAAAGGAGGAGAGATAAGGACTAAAGTTGATAGGAGGGAAAGAAGGAGCAAATCACAAGGCACCCACCAACCACCCACAAACAGGACATTAAAGTGAGTTTGTGGGCGATTGGCGGTTGTTCTGGTGTGGTTTACTCCTTCTGTCCCCTCAGGTATAATATTTCACCGCCCTATCTCTCCTCCATTTCTTTCTTTGTTTCTCACTCTCTTGTAATGTAACTCTTGTCTTCGGCACTTGAAGGAACTATCTGTGCTGAAGGTGCCTAAAACTTTCATTAAAACTAAGCTAAAACTAAAGTGGGCAAGTGGGTGGTTGGCGGGTGCTCTGGTGTGGTTTGCTTCTTTTTTTCCTATCAAACATCTATCGTCCTTATCTCCCCTTCTTCTTTTTTATGTTTGTTACTCTCTTGTAACACCTCTAATCCTCTGGCGCTCATATGACCTTATGCAGTTGCGAGCGCCGTAAAACCTCTACTAAAACAAAATACATGTACATGTATAACACTGAAATTGTTAACACTTGTCCATGTTGTTTGTCAGCCCTTACAAATTGTCTGGTTTGACACAAAAGCGCGGGTGGTTGGAGGGCGCCACTGGTACCTGTGACTTTTTTTTCCTTCCCTCAGCTGTTCCCTGTCTGTCATTCTTTTTCCTTTGCACTAGATGACTTCATTGTGTTAATATAATAATGTGCTTCTCTTTATTAAAAAACAAACAAACAACTACCCCCCCCAAAAAAACCCAACAACAACAACAACCCCAAACAACAACCACACATTAAAAAAAATAATTATAAAATAAACAAGACAAAAATGCAGCGCATGCGGGTTTTGGTGAGTTTTATTTTAATAACTTTTTTTTGGTTCGTTTGTTATGTTTTTGTTATTTCAGTGAGCGCAGACAGCATAATAATAATTCACACATTACTTCGCCCGGATTTACCAGCTGGTGGTGGGGTGAGTGGACACTCCTCTTGAAACCCATCTCACTCAGCGGATTATAACGGAAACGTAAAGTCTTTCTGCGGTTGCTGCTATCAAAACACGATCTTAACCCTGAGGGGCGGGGTCAGATTTTTATTCTTATTGTTTCGCACAAAGCTACTGTTATCTGCATTATGTAAACTTGTGTTTGATCGTTACCCCT
>NW_004797746.1:379433-380955 GCF_000002075.1 Aplysia californica
TGTGTGTGTGTATGTGTGTATGTGTGTGTGTGTGTGTGTGCTCCCGTGCCCGCGTTTGTGTTTGAGTACATGTGCGTGTGTGTGCGTGTGTGTTCACATCATGTATGCAAGAATAATTAAACTCGATAAAAGTAGTTGTTGTGTTGGTGTGTGCTTGTGTTCGAATGTGCCTGTCTCCTGCAGGAGTAGAAATATTCGCTTTTAAGCAGAAGGGGGCTATCCCGAAAAAAGCTGTTTTGAGAAAATCGAAGGTAAATTTTTTGTCCCTTGTTCTGTTTCTCTAAAAGACAAGGAGAGTTTTCTCTATAACCAATCAAATATACACACCAATGAAACCCAACTTCTCCTGCAGGTAGGGCAATGCCTATTTTTGGTGTAGGTCAAGATTTCAGGAAACCCACGAAATCTGGGTTAGCCCGCTTGTCCTTTAAAGCGACCAAATAGAGTCTAGTACTAACGCTGCAAACAAAACCACTTTTATTCCCTTCCCGAAAATTCCTCAGGATCCTCTTTTGAAAATTAACTATGATTTCCCTTCCTAAAAAACAAACAAACAAACAAAACAAAAACAAAGACCCACGACCCTTATTTGAAAGTGAATATTATTGTTTTGTACAGTAATACATTTTACCAGAAACGCAACAGATAGCAAAATGTGTAGCTCAACTAATAATCTTAGTTCAGTGAATTTACACAATAATCTATGTACGTGTAATAAACAATGTGACCCCTTTCTTCAAATTTGAGTTGAATGTTGATTGCTTTATGCAACATTGCATTTGACAAGAAAATCAACAAAGTACAAAATGTGTGCTGCAGTCTATATGACTCTTTTCTTAGTGTATTTATTAGATTTATAAGAAAACGTATAAATCCTTTTTTAAAATTAAATTTTAACATAGATATTGATTTCTTTATACACAGTATAATTTATCAGAACTGTAACAAATTGAAATATAAATTGCTGTAGTCAATTCTTTTTTTTTTTTTTAGTGCAGTCATTTGTCATTTGTTATAATGTGTTATATACATGTGCCAAATGCCTTTAAAAATCATTTTAATCATCTTAAAATCTGTTCTGTGTTTTCAAATTTATAACAAGACGTTTCATTTTCATTTCACCGACCCTGTCTTAAAGTCTGAGGGGCGGCCCCTGCTTCACTCAACAGGTTTTGAAAGATGACTGTTTCCATCCTCACCCTGGAATGTCTTCTTTTATCTATTAAACAGAATCCTTTCTGAGATCTACAGGAGATAGTGTCCGTACAACTTAAATTTATTTCGCCCCCCCGTGGCGAGGTTTCAAGCTCCTGTTCCTTCCAAGTGAGAATTGTTGTTTGTGTGTAAACCCCTTGTTGAGGAATTCTTCCACTGCCAAGCTCAAAACTCACGTAAAATGATCACTAGACACTGACAGAACAAACAGAATGGGATTTATTGAAGGGGGGAAAGAAAACAAGAGAGAGAGAGAGAGAGAGAGAGAGAGAGAGAGAGAGAGAGAGAGAGAGAGAGAGAGAGGAAA
>NW_004797746.1:382238-383550 GCF_000002075.1 Aplysia californica
TTCAGAATGTTTGTTTTCCAAAGACATATTTATGTACAGAAACGACAACTAACTGGCCACTTGCATTGCTAATTTGAAGAGAAAGAAGACCAACAGTTGAGGCGTTTATCTCGTCTCCCGTGGTTTCGCGAGACCAAACCCGCTGCGAGAGCAGACGCGGGATACAGAAGTCGTGGGGGGATAGCTCTGGATGACGGCCGACGTGATCACGTGATAATCGCGGGAGGTAACTGCGATAATCGTGTAAGTAATGGGTGGTGATGTCAATAGCAGGCTGGTTGTGAGAGTGTTGAAAGATACGGAAGATGTGTGTGGCTATTGGAGAATTATAACGGTTGAAAAGTGATATGGGTAATGATGGAGAGAAAAGATTAGCAGATTCCAATTGGAGGTACGTAAGAAAAGTCAGATGTTGGGAAATTGTGGCGTCGGCAGTGGTTGTCTAGCGGTTAAGCTACGGGACCAAGGACCTTACAACAAGGTTACTGTATAATCTCCTTGTACGGGACTCGTAATCCTGAGGTGGCTGGTTCTGGGGTTCGAGCCTCAGGCTCCACATAATGTCCTTGGGAAAGGCACGTTATATAAATTTTCCTCTCTTCACCAGGGTTGGAAGGGGTACCCGGCCATAGACAGCGATAGATCGTGTCAGTATGTTAGTTTCTTAGCGCCTGTAAAATGGCGGCTAGCACTGTATGCTTCCCAGGAAGTTGAGATTTTTTTCTCAGAATGCTATCAGGTTCGCTACCCGAACTTTATTAAGTCCTATCTGTTCAATGCTTAGTTTTGACAAACTTGAAGTTAAAAATTTCGATGAGTTTCATAAAATACCAAACCGTTTCGAATGCAATTTTAAAAAATCTTGATAGCAACTCTGAATAATCTTACGATTTTGGAAGAGCAGGCCTAGATATAACATTTAATTTTAGTTTCTGACTCACTTAGTAATTAAATACGGCCAAAATTCTCAGATAAAACGTTGTAATTTTAAGGAAGCGAGTTGCCCCCTCCTGAATTTTAATGATCTAGATTGTGTCAATAGGGGTGTAGGACATTTGCAACAAGAAGACGATTGGGAGACACAGAAAAGCGCTATCTTTTGTATTTTAAAATTTAACAAGGAACCCCCATCCCCCCCCCCAAAAAAAAAAATTTAAAAAAAAATACGAAAGCGCGAATCATGAAAATCTTTTATCACTGACTTTTGGCTTGTCAAATATTTCGACTTCTTTTTTCAGGATTGCGTTCGGTCCCCGATGCTTAATAAATATTATGTTCAATAATTTTATATTTTTTCATCATTATTATTATT
>NW_004797746.1:385738-386824 GCF_000002075.1 Aplysia californica
GGGAGTGGGAAATGGTCATTTGTGCAGGTGATTGTCTTGGACAAATGGTTGTCAAAGTAGAGCAGGCTCTAGTTGGGTACATACACTTACTTTTAATTTTACTTTTTCATCCTCTGTTGCCGTTAAGCGTAGAGGGGAGAAGCAGTTTTCTATGGTAAGCCAGCTCCCCAGCTCTTTCAGTTAGTAGTGCACATGATGTTAAAAACCGTTATTATAATATATTATTGTGAGGCATCGGGGTGAAATCAGGCGCTTGTCAAAATTATGGAATCGAAGATATCGGCATTTTTGCTCCAATTTGACAATCTTTTTCCACATTTTCTGTTTGTTTGGTCAACACCTTTTATATCTATTTTAAAACATATTTCTATCTGGGTTTTACTGAAAAACATTGGTTAAAGGCACAACAAATGTAAATTTTCAATTTCCAAGAACTCTCAAACTTAGGAAATCACCAAACTTTGGCAGCCATTTCCTCGCTAATTTTACCTCTGAAACCAGGTGGCTTTGACCTCCTTCTATCGCAAATATCTCGACTTCCATTCAAGATGCGCGTGTAATTTTTTTTATCAAAAGATGGTCAAATGAAGAGGTTTTAAGATGATACCAATAACTCCAGATGCCCAAAAACTGACGAGCGTCTGATTCTACCGTGTCTTCATACATATTAAAATTATACATTAAGATTCTCTCTTCCTACCTCGTTTGCTCGCCGAGGGCGATCTTATCATCAACGGGGTCTCCGGAGTCGAGACTGCAGCAGAGGCAGGAGCCGACAGTTGACCACAGGGAGAACTGGACATAGCCCTGGACAGCGGCCAGTAGGCGTGACCTGGGGTCAGAGTGCTCTCCTTTGAGCCGTGCTGGTCGGACACGTTGTGCACGTGTCCTGCTGCTGCTGCTGCCGCAGCCCAGTGGCCGGGTAAGTGGTGGGTCAGGCCGGACATCGTGTAGGCGTTGAGGAGGCTGGGCAGAAAGTAAGGGATGCCGCCGGCCCGGAAATCTGGAGAGCTCATGTAGGAGGTGCCTGTTGGGGTGAGGGGGGGGGGATGAGGGAGGAAAGGTGGGTTATTTATTGTATTATTG
>NW_004797746.1:387058-390305 GCF_000002075.1 Aplysia californica
TTATTTACTTGGTTTTGAAGATAGTTAATTTTCTATTTTAAAAAAAATAATAGGGCGTTTAGAGGGTTAGGGGGGTTAGAGCAAGAGGAGGATCACGCTTCGTCTGACAGCCCTTGACAACCCACGGCTCTACTTTTTTACAGAGTTCACCTGCAGTTTTTGTACTGAATGGCATATCATTTAGGAAAACCGAGACTGATCACTTAATGCCACATTGCACAGTGGGGTTATTTAGGAAAATTATGCTTCTCAAATCAGAGACAACTCAGGCTAAGTAGGACAAAAATAATAATAATAATAATATAGAATCTGTACAGCACATATCCCCACTCGAAAGCAAGCTATATGCGCTTTACACTATATTATTACCCCAGCAGACCATAGAACACCCAGAAACATTCCCAGTTTCCCGGGAAGCATACAGTGCAAGCAGCTGGTTAAGCGCCCAAACACTAACAAACTTACAAGGTCTTTCACTGTCTATAGCTGGGTACCCATTTTCACCTGGGTGAAGTAAGGGAAATTCGTGTAAAGTGCCTTTCCCAGGGACACAACGTCGAGCCCGCGGCTCGAATCCCCGAACCCGCAACCTCACGATTATGAGTCCGGAAGCCTAACCACTACACTACCGACGCCACAGTAACGATCGGGTGGGGGATACTTGAGTCTCATTCGAGAATCGAACTCACGTGTTCCGCACTAAAAGCCAAAGAGCCTTAACATTGCACCTAAGACGCCTGTCTTTTTTTCTATTATTATTCTGCATGCTGAGAGAAATCACTGTTGCCGCTTCTTCTTTCCTCCCAAACATCTCTTTCTTTTTCGTGTTACTCTCTTGTAACACCTCTAATCTTTAACATTTATTTGACTTTATTGTGTTTCAAGTGCCGTAAAACTCTCATAAAAACTAAAGAAATCGCTTCCTGAGAGAAGAACACTATGATACTCGCTATCTTAGAATTACAAAGTTCTATTTGACATTTTTTTGCCATTTTGACTTACTGATACCAAGAGGTCAGAAACCAAATTTTAATGTTCTATCTGCTGTATCAGAGTCGTTAAAATATTCGGAGTCGTTACCAATACATTCAAAGAATTAATTGCAATCCAAAAATCTTGACATGTTATGAAACTCAAAATTATGTTTCACGTCTAATTTCTCAAAACTAGGCACTGGACACATAGAACTTTGTAATTCTATGGCCGTGTACTGTTTATTATATGTATCTTAACATTATGCGTCAATTTATCATGTCAGCTTCTGGAACCTGCCACGGTTCTGATCGTTGTTGAAAGATTCCTGACTATCACATTCTGATCTCACTACCAGGTCCCATCTCCCGCCTATCAGATCAGATCTCCACACCTTCTATGCCCGACCTGTCACTCAGTAGCCAAAGTTTAGCTGTGTGTGGCACACACCCTCTGGGCGAGTCTGACCCACTGAGACAGCCCCTCACCCCTGCTGGGCCTGGCATGGACTACTGTTGTTACAGTAGTCGGTAAAACTGGTGAAATGGTACAGGTTTAACGCCCTTGTCAACATTGTTATGTGTTATATAAGAGGCGTGGCGTCCATCTCCGAAAGGACCGAGCCAAATGGGAATCTCATGTAAAGTGCTTTTCCCAAGGACACAAAATCCTACTGAGGTGAGACTCGAACCCACAGAACCAGGAATCTCACGATTACGGGTCCGGCAGACTAACCGCTAGGCCAACGCCACTACTGTAGTCGCAATCATTCGGAGGAAGGTTTATGTAATATTATGTGGGTTTTTAGGGTTGAATACCTAAAATTCATTCACGGGCCACAGGCAATTGCACAGGCTGAAGGGCTGCGACTCAGAAACTAAATTTATTTTTTTAACGTCAGGTTTCCTAAAAACTGGGCATTGAGCAGATAGAACTGTGTTATTCTAAGGCAGCGTGATACCATCAAAGTGGGGCATCGTGATGAAATCAAGCGCTCGTCAAAAGAGAAATTGGCATTAAAAAAAAAAAAAAAATTCTTGCTCAACACCTGTTATATCCATTCAAAAACACATTTCTGAGTGGATTTTTACTGAAAAACGTTGATTAAAGCCACAAAAATGTCAATTTTCAGTTTCCAAGGACCCTCAAGCTATGGAAATTATCAAATTTCGGTGGCCATTTTCCCCTAATTTTACCTTTGAAACCAGGCGACCCTGATCTCCTTCAATCGTAAATATTTCAACTTCTATTAAACATAGATGGATATTTTTTCGCCTAAAGCAAGACAAATAAATGAACAAGCTTTAAGATCATACCAATAACCCCAATGTGCCAAAAAAATTGACAAGCACCTGATTCCACCACGTCTCGACTCAAATGAAGAGCACAGGGGAAAAACGTGGAAATTGTGAGAGTGCCAATTTTAAAAGCTTGTGGACCTTATATTTGTTTGACTGGTAGTTAATTATCAAGTTTTGTTGAATGGGAAATCCGACAACAATAATCACCCAACAGTTAAATAGAAATACAGTTATGAGTCAACAAGCTTTCAAAATTGGTACCCTCACAATTTCCAGTTTGTGACTACAGTCGTTTTTCCCCGATGCTCTATAAATGTATTCGGACAGCGCGACCACTTACCCAGGATGTAGGGTGAATACATCGCTGACGCAACAGGCGGGGAGGGGGCGGGGGATACCAGAGGGGCGGGGCACCGGCTGTAGATGGCGTGTGGGGAGATCGTGGGTGACGTCATCATTCTAAGTCGTCCAGCGGGCGTTCTTTCACTTCACCAAGTTGCGGCCAAACGTTTCGACAGTGCTGACACCACCTGAAGATGTGTCTGTTGGGGGTAAAAAAAAGGTGTAGACTAGGTCAGAGTAGGTTGGCTGGCTTGTGTTTAGTTTTAGTAGAGGTTTTACGGCGCTCGCAACTGCATAAGGTCATATGAGCGCCAAGGGATGGATGTCAACAAAGAAGTCCTTACAGGGAATCAGACTTACTCTGCTCACCTCTCTAGCCTCAACTGCACAAAGTCTGCTTCGACTATCAAGGCACCCCGGAAATAGCGAGTCACAAAAGTGTGACAGACATACAAAAGAAGTAGAGGAAAATGACGATAGTAAGGATAAGGAAAGAAAAAAGCAGTAGTTCCGTGTTATAGTTCAGGCACAGTTATGAGCATGACACTGTTGGATCAGCCCATTTACAATTTTACTTTGCATTAGAACGGGAACTTTGGGAATGGCCTAAAGACACTTCAGTCAGTGGCCCC
>NW_004797746.1:391004-392281 GCF_000002075.1 Aplysia californica
GTGTAGATCTTTCCTACCAGAAGATCTGGGGTGTGGCAGAAAGACAGCAGTAAAAAGGCTGCAGAAAGAGTCAGGAGCCCAGAGGAGGGGGCAAAGGAGATGAGGGGGTGGGGGCAGAAAGTGAAAATGAAAGCAGACAACAGAACATTGCTAGAGAGCAGGAAAGGAGGTGAAAGGAGACAACTTTAGAGAAGAAAAACGATATCACCAAGGAATACATTTTTTCAGCACCAAAGACAGCAAATATATTATATTTTTTTAAATTATGTTTTGGTTTCATTCCTTCTTTTGACGAGATACAGTCTTTAAAAAACAATTGAACGCTGTAGTGCTATGTCACCAATCTGACACCGCATGACTCAGTGTCATCAGCTCAGATGTTTAATTTTCTTCGTCCTATTTCTTCTAACGTACCCCCCCCCACCCCCTCCCGCCTGTACGCACACCTTTAAACAATAATGTTAAAAAATAAATAAGTCATAACACCAGACTTGGTTGTGTTGAAAGGAATCATGTCTAAATTCGTCGCTGACAGGGTGACATTGTTTGTAGAATAAAGAATTTCTAAACGGGAAAACATGATTGGCATACTGTGTGCGGATGAGTTGATATGAGTTGATATGTTTATGAATGCCATGTCGCGCCTGTCTGTAGCTAGAAAGCGGAAAGAATCTGTCATAGAACGGAGCCGCTTTTGTCAGAGCTTAGTTATGCAGAGGACAAGAAATAAGCACAACATTGAACCTGCTGTTTGTATACACGGACCTGCCTTTGTATGTTCAAAACGTATCAAACTTCTCTCTGCCAGAATTGGTCTCATCGGCCAATGTAAAAGCCACAAGTTATCTTAACTTTTAATTCTTCTGACTCTTCTATTTCGCAGGAGAAATATTCTCTCTGCGGATGTATTGGTCATTGCAAAATTGATGGACGGGCTATTAATTCGTGCCTTTGTATATTTTGCATGTAGGCATTTTTTATTACAGGCATCTGTGGTGTAGCAGCGGTTAAACACTACATCGTGGCACGCAAGAGACTGGAGTTCGATTTCCGAGCAGAGAGAATTTTTATCAAGTAAGCTACATGTACAGTGTATGTACACATGTTCATCGGTCTTTCTGTCTGAATGTTGTACCCCTCTCAGCCCGGGTTGGGTCTTAATGTAGGCAGGGTCAAAGCCGCCCTATAATTACATGTATACAGTAATATGATAATACTAGTATTGATGGGAGCGTTAAGACAATTACAATTTTTTAAAAATTATATTTGTTTTACTT
>NW_004797746.1:393412-395223 GCF_000002075.1 Aplysia californica
ATTATTATTGGCGCCGTTGTTGTTGTGTTGTTGTGATTTTATTTTAAAAAAAATTCTTATTATTATTGTCACTGACATAAAAAAAAATGTACAAGTATTCTAACTTTTGGCTATATCAATATCATTATCATTGCTCTGATTGCTTACAACAACACATGTCTATTGAGTGATCATTATTACTGGTTTTATTTATTGTCTTCTAATATCTAATTTTCGTTTCTTGCAAGAAATGATACTTCATGTACAAGTAAAAGCACTCGCCCAGCACCTCCCACAGACACACGAGACAGTAAAAAAATCAGCACCTTCATCAATTCTCCATGAATTCACATTTTTGTGGTTGGTTTTCTTTTGTTTGTTTGTTGTTGTTGTTGTTGTTGTTGTTGTTGTTTTTTTTATATTTATTTTCTTTTGTTTTAATTTTCTTTTAAATGTTCTATGGTGCCGTATGAGTGAAAAGCACAAACAAAGAATCATCATCATCCAGTGCCAGATTTGCGACAGACATCGGCGATCATGGTTTTCCATTCATTCCTTTGCTCGGGTGCTCTCAAAAAACAGCTACGTTTCCCTTATTTTTTTTTAGAGCATCCGAGCAAAGGAATGAATGGAGAACCATAATCACCGATCTCTGGCACTGGGTGATGATGATTCTTTGTGGTTCCACAAAGAAAGCAAGACTAAAATTCAAATTGGACGCGATCATGAGGAGGAAAACGAGTAGATCTAGTCACGATTTAAAGAAAAAATGAATTCGAAATTTCAGTTACAGAAAATTTGCAAATCGGATAAATATTAGGACTGACAATTATTACGAGAAACAGAAAAAATCCTCCGGAATCCTACTACTTGTGCAATATTATGCAAGAGGTAGGAATGGGTGTGTTTAACACTAACAATAGTTTGCCACTACCGTGCCATGCTTTAGAATAATAATGTGTGCCTCGACGCTGTGGAATCGGGCGCTCGTCGATTTTTTTGGATTTTTTTTTTGGGGGGGGTATGTGGAGTTATTGGTGTCATCTTAAAGGTTATTCAGATTTGTCTTGCTTTCGCTGAAAAAAATACCCATTTATCTTGGTCGAAATATTTGCGATTAAAGGAGGTGGGGTTGCCTGGTTTTAGGAGTAAAATTAGCGAGAAAATGTCCGCCAAAGTTTGGTGATTTCTGTAGCTTAAGTATCCTTGGAAATTGCAAACTTACATTTTTTGTTTGCCATAAATCTACGTTTTTAAAAATAAAAATCCACACATAATAGTGTTTTTAAATGGATATTCAAGGTGTTGAGCCAAATAAACAAAATTCGAAAAAAAAGTCCAAATTGACCGAAAATTGTCGATTTCCCGGATTTCAGTATTTTGGACAAGCGCCTGATTTCATCACGATGTCTCATATCTTTTATTGTTAATGTTATACACCTCCACCGCTTTCAAGAGACTCGAGTTCGATTCCCGTGTGGATTTTTAAAAAAATGGAATTTGTCGTCTTTCTGCTGGGAGGGACATTTTGTACTTCTCAGCCAGGGTTGGCTTTTTTTGGTAAGAGTTTTACGGCACTTGCAACACCATAAGGTCATATAAGTGCCGAAGATTCGAGGTGTTACAAGAGAGTAACAAACATAAACAAGAAAGAGGAGAGATAAGGACGATAGATGTTTGATAGGAAAGAAGAAGCAAACCACACAGGAGATCCCGCCAACCACCCACATCACGTGAGTGTGCCAGTGAAGGAACGAGACGAAAGAAGGGAGGAGGGCAGGAAGAGCGGAGAAGAATTTTGCAATTAGTACGTCATGTACATAATTAATTTA
>NW_004797746.1:397009-398107 GCF_000002075.1 Aplysia californica
CCACACCACACACACACTGAGACTATTACAGTCGGACCAGCTCCCTGCTGCTCTTAGAGAAACAATTATAAAAGACAACACCTGTACAAACGGCCACTTCTAATTTCCTCCCTTGCGTACGAAAAATACATAAATAAATAAATTATAATGACACTGTGTATGATGGCCACCTGTCTAAAACGATCACTTTTGTCCTCGGCAATCATGGGTGGCCGACTGAGACATGTAGATTATTTCTGCGGCGTTATTGCGCCCTTGCTTCAGGGTACGATTTTCTCCCACGTTTGTATTAAACATTTAGAAAATAATCCGCAAGGAGAGAGAGAAAGAGAAAGGCCTAAATGTATTTGTAGAAAGGACTTAGATTCGGACCCCCCAAAAATGGGACACAGCTGGACCGAGTTTGAACATGGCGCTCATATGACCGTATGCAGTTGCGAGCGCCGTAAAATCTCTACTAAAACAAAAGAGTCTGGACTATAGCCCAGAACAGAAGTAGACAGAGAGCTCTTAAGTTGGTGACCTATACTCCCCAGCTCTACATGGTGGGAAATGTGAAATGTCGATGATGGTGATTGTAATTGAGAAAATAGAACGTTTGTAGCGCAGTATCTTGTATAGGTGGCAATCGATCGCTATTCTGAAAACACCAAAGTTTTTAGAACTTAAATACATGAAGACATCTTAGATGTGTTTTTTTTTGGGGGGGGGGGAAGTAAGGACATGGGTGTCCAATGTTTCATTTCCACAATGAGAGCAATAGTATTGTTACTATTGTTGCAACCGAGCGCAATTAACCAAAACAAACATATAGATAAATAAAGCACCCCCCTCCCCCCTCCCGCAGAAGTAGAGTTGGACATGTGGTAATAGTGATACTCAAATTGTGTTTTTGTAGGTAAATCTTGTAGCTGTCTTAGAAACAAAGACAAAGAAAGAGGCAGGGAATAGAATGATAGTTAAGTTGTAAATGTACTTAATAATAATAGATAGCATTTTTATAGCGCATATCCCCGCTCAACAGCAGGCTCTATGCGCTTTACACTATATTATTACCCCAGCAGACCATAGGACACTCCGAAACATTCTCAGCTTCCC
>NW_004797746.1:401132-402883 GCF_000002075.1 Aplysia californica
CCTCTCTCTCTCTCTCTCTCTCTCTCTCTCTCTCTCTCTCTCTCTCTCTCTCTCTCTCTCCCACTCTCTTGTTCACGTACACTTACCTTGTATTTGTTTTAGTTTAATTAATTAACATCAATTAATCTCACTGTCCTACTAAAAGTATTGCTCTGTCTTTCACTTTTAAGCTATTTCGTAAAAAAACCCAACCCTAAACAACAACAACAACAATTAAACAACAAAGCAGCTTCATCTGATAATAACTGGAGGGGTATCTTTATTGTCAAATAATAATAATAGATAATAGATAGCATCTGTATAGCGCAAATCCCCGCTCAACAGCAAGCTCCACGCGCTTCACAATCTATACTATTACCTCAGCAGACCTGAGAGCATTCTGAAACAACCTCAACTTCCTGGGAAACATACGGTGCGAGCAGCCATTTATAGGCGCTAAACACTAACATACAGACAAGATCGTTCGCTGTCTATGGCCGGGTACTCATTACCACTTGGGTGAAATACAGTGATAATGATGATGAAAACAATGAAGACAACAATAATGATAAAAGCACACGCATTTTTCGGCTCAATTACTTCTGTAAATTTTACTTTCGAAATAATCATCAACTCTGATTTTTGTTGTAAGCACAATCTACAGACTTGTACATTCTTATATCATAGAGGCTTGAGACCGTACGCAGCTTCAAATACCTGGATGCAATAGTGACAGACGAAGGATCAAAACCAGAAATAATCTCCAAAATAGCGCAAACTTCAGAAACAATGGCCAAGTTGAAAACTATGTGGAACGACAGAAATATCACCATCAGATCAAAGATCAGACTGATGCGTTCCCTGGTCATGTCAATATTTTTGTATGCGTGTGAAACCTGGACCTTGAAAGCAGACCTTGAAAGAAGGATCAAAGCTGTGGAGATGAGATGCTTCCGAAAAATCTTTGGTATCTCATACAAAGATCACATCACAAATGATGAAGTCAAACAACGAATCAAAAATGAAATTGGACCATAATATGCTGACCTTCTCACTATGGGCAGGAAACGCAAACTGCAATGGTATGGACACATCACCTGTTCTTCCGGTCTTGCCAAGATGATCATGCAAGGCAGCGTCCAGGGAAAAAAGGAGTAGAGACAGACCGAAGAAGAGTTGGGAGGACAACATCAAGGAATGGACAGGCCTGGACCTAAAAGACACGCTTAGGAAAGCTGAAGACCAGTCGGAGTGGAGGAAGTTGCCCCCCAAATCTTCAAAAAATCTTCAAACCCCCCCCGACGGACATCCAGTCTACGGTATAGGTGAAGGTGAAGGACGATATCTAAGACTCTGCTTACTTACTTACTTACTACCCGTTACGCCATCTGGCGTTCAGGGCAGCAACAAAGGATCTCCAGCTGTGTTGGGTTTGGGTCATCTTGGTCAACGTCCCCCACGAATGGTTCCATGACTTCATTTCAGACTCTACTGTGCGTCTCCAGGTCACTTTGGGTCTGCCCCTCTTGCGATGTCCTTCGGGTGTCCAGTGGAGAGCAGTCATCACAAAAGAGTCTGGTTCTCTTCTTTGAACATGTCCAATCCATCTCCATCTTCTCCTTTTTATTATCCAAGACTTTGCACTCTGATGTAATTCTGATTCCACATGGAGCACGCCCATTGACTCTGTGTGGAGCCAAAATATAAAGGCCAGAAAAAGGGACGTGTGTGTGTGCGTGCGTGTGTGTGTGTGTGTGTGTGTGTGTGTGTGC
>NW_004797746.1:406643-414281 GCF_000002075.1 Aplysia californica
CCCCCCCGCTCCCCCTCATTTGGTTTGCGTTCTGTTTTTAAGGGATGGATACAATGTGATTGAAGTTGGATTATAGAGAAAAGGAGTGCAGTAGAGCTGCTGAGCTGACTAATAGCCGAGAGCGCCGGTTTAATTCTGCCAATGTCCACCAACTTCAGGAACTCGGAAGAAGGTCAGAAGTGCAACAGAACAGCCCAACCAGCTCAGCAGTGCCCAGCGGCGATATCGCTTCTTTTTCACACCCGGAACACAAAGGAACATAACCGCATTGGCTTGTCAATCAAGACTTACATGCCCTGATGTTTCGAGTGGCTTTGGAAAGGTAGACAAACAGCCTGCTTATCGCAGGGATTTCCCTTAAAGGCCAGGTAATGATGAGAGTCCGCGGCAATCTCCATTCTTCGTTGATCCTTTGCCTAGGTAGCTGATCCCGTCGGTACATACGGGAATGGTTCAGAATTTTGTATCGGATGTGTCCACACCCTGGCACGCTGTTCCATAGCTGAAGAAGAAGTGGGGACTGTCAATGGCTGTTAGTTCTCTGTGTGTACATTTTAGTGGCGATTGACAATGTAAAGGTTGTGAAAAGATCAACATGGCGTTGTTGTTGCGTGTGAAGGAGAGGAGGAGGTGGGGTGGGGGGGAGGGAAGGGGGGGGGCATTGATTCAGTCACATGTGACAGGTGTGTGAGGTAAGGAGAAGAGAAATTGAAAAGGGGGAACATAATCCGTAGAGTTGACGCGCCTGTGACTGGTGGCAGTTGAATTGTGATTTTTTAAACCTATCTGTACGCCCTGGGGTTATTTTGTACCCCCGGGCTTGTATTCTTCACATTTTAGAATATTTGTAGTGAGAGATCTCTTTGAAACTTTCAGTATTTAAAAAAAATCATTTTGGCAGACTGCTATGCACAGCGTACGGATCGGATTAACAAGTAAATTTCCTCTTTGGAAAGTGGTGAAACAGAGCTCCCCACGTCGTATGGATACGATAGTAAAACACAATGTACGGATAGGGTTAAACGCCCGTCGATAGTTATACTGTATTAATAGAATTTAGGAGGTAAGCTGCTTAGACCTCGTCTGTCAGAGCCAATGTGGGCGGAGTCGGACACAGTTGTTTAGTTTTAGTTTTAGTAAGAGTTTTACAGCACTTGCTACACAGTAATGTCTTATAAGTACCGAAGACTAGAAGCGTTACAAAAGAGTAACAAACGCACACACACACAAACACACACACACACACACACACACACACACACACACACACACACACACACACACACACACACACACACACACACACACACACACACACACACACACACACACACACACACACACAGAAGAAGGCGGAGAGGTCAGAACGATAGATGTTTGTGAGGAAAGAAGGAGGAATAAACCACAACAGAGCACCCGCCACCCACCTGCAACCATTTCTGAGCTTAGAAAAACTGAGATGTTACGTGGGGAAGTAAAAGTAAAAGTAATGTAAGTTCGCTTATAACTTGAAGGAAAAAAAAGAGGGGGCTCTCGTGGTCTAGAGGTACGGTGTTCGCCTCTCATTCAAAAGTCCCAGGTTCGAAACCTGACAGCGACGGAACAATTTTCTACTTTCATAATTCCGATCCTGCTCTCTAATCATGTTCTGTAGCATGCTTTTGTCTCCACTGTCTTGCCTCTCATCTGGGCTCCGGGCTCTTTCTGCTGCCTTTCTATTGCTACTCATTGGCTCCTTCTTACTGCCACACTCTTCATTTTAGGATAGGTGAGATATATAATACCTAGTCTTCTCGGAGAAGGGCGAAAAATTTCGGAGGTCCCAATGCAAGTTGCGAACATTAAATTTTAATATTTTTGAAACTATCATAACTAAAATGGAAGGGGAGCCTCTGAGTTTCAGATTGTTTGTTTCTCAACATAGTCTCTATTTTGTGCGATAGCCATGGTCTATCTACACAAACACCAGCTTCATAGACTGAGCAGATTGATCTTTTTTGCCCATTTTCCACAGCAGCCTTTGTCGTTCCTACAGATTTGACACCCCCCCCCCCGAAAAAACAGCATAAAACAACAAATAATAAAAAAAACCCAACAACAACCAACAACAACCAAACAAACAAATAAAAACCAGGGCCTCTTCAAGCATGATCGTCGAATGCCCAGAATCCGGGCCCCTGGGGGAGTTAACAGCGAGGACCTTACAACATAATATTAACCTCTTTAGTTGACTGTCACTGATATAGTCCTCCGCCCCCTCCTCCCCACACCAGGCCAGTTCAATGAGGGGAATTCATTCAAGTCACACCCGTTGCACAAGGTTTCGTATTCACGCCAGAGAGAGAGAGAGAGAGGGAGAGAGAGAGAGAGAGAGAGAGAGAGAGAGAGAGAGAGGGAGAGAGAGAGAGAAACAGACAGACAGACAGACAGACAGACAGACAGACAGACAGACAGACAGACAGACAGACTGATAAAGAGAGAGCAAAAGAGCAAAAGAAAGAAAGAAAGAAGTACTTTTTAGACAAAGAAACAATACGAAAATAATATATAAAAAGCAATAGAAAAGACAGTGCAAAAATCCTTTTAGAAATTAAAACTGAAAATTGGAAGACTGATGAGCTGCTACATGGACACGAAGATAGATACATAGTGACGTTTTACAGAAAAAAGTCGTTACAATTGCAACATTGAAGGCACACGAGACAGGGATATGCCCAGAGCAACTTACATTTAAACCCTAAACGGATGAGAAACGGGGGAAAGATCAGGGTAATGTAGCTTTTTTTATGAGTATCCGAAAAAAGGAATGGACGGAGAACCACAATATCCATTGTCTGTCGCAGATCTGGCACTTGATACTTGATGATGGTGAATTGTTACAACGATCGCACTGGCTAGGGGAAAAAGCAAACAGAAAAATGAAAAAAAGACAACCCCCCATAAAAAACAAACAAACAACAAACAACCCCCCCAAAAAAAACAACAACCCCCAAACAAAACAAAACTAAAAACAAACCCCAAAGCTGCAGAAGATTACAAAAGGCATTTGTGAACTGTTAACCCAGAGGGCTGATATGTACGTCATTTGGTTAGAGATTATAATTGTCCTAAGATGTTTCTTTTCCCGCAGACGTCATTGAAAAGAAAGCAACCATTATTCCCGTTAAGAGAGACAGACTTGTCGTGTGCATAGACTACTCTAAACCCTTATTGCTACTCATACACTTACAGAAAACTAGTGGTGGACAGTCCGCCGGAACTACTAGACTTCTAGCAAAGTACGAAGATCATTTGCTCCTTTTTCACAAAGCAACTCCGCTTTACCTCATGCGTTTTACAGTAATGAGACATCATCGAGAATCTGTATGCTCAGCTCTCTGCTACATCCTATTTTCCCACGATGACCCTCGGTTTAAACGTAAGCACGGTCAAGGGAAGAAGAGCAGCAAAAGCAGACACAAAGTGTATTGTCGTCATAAAGCTTCAACGGCTACTCAAAACCTGGGTTTTCCCCACTGAAACAATAGAGTCTGCGGGAAAGGGTCAAGCACGTTATCATTGCCTCGATGGCTACAGTTTTGGTTGGGTGACTCACTGTGTTGACAGTTGTTTTTTTTTTGCTTTGAGATGCAGCACGTGTCTGGCCACTTGAGGCTCGACAACTTACACTGTAAGGGTTAAGGAGCCAGGGCAGAGTGGATTCCCACGGACAAAGCTCTCATTCATAAACACCACTCTAAGTAGCCGAAACAGGATCATTTCAGACCGCGAATTGCTCTGTTTGCCGGAAAAGAGTTGAAGCTAAAGTTCGCCTCTATAATATAACGCTGTGTGGAATAAAACGTCAGCAGAAACTCAATTTCCTGCTCACAACAGGATTTGTAAATGTTCAAAGGAAATCGCTATGAAAAGTCTTCATTGCGGATTATGCATTTACTTATGCAGTGTCTACGCAAGTTGTACCTAAAGAGAATGTGTAAGTTGACGGAGAGAAATCGGGTTTGGAGCGAAGGGGAGTTGGAGGGTACTCAAAAGAAAAGCGAGGATGGGGGAGGAGGAGCGATGTGGTAAAGGTTTTCTTTTCCATCTTGTAATTGGCGTCTATGAATAAATAAATAAATAAATAAATAAATAAATAAATAAATAAACGAATAAACGAATAAACGAATAAACGAATAAATGAATAAATGAATAAATGAATAAAAAATAAATAAATAAACCAACAAACCAACAAACGAACGATCAAACAAACCAGCAAACAAATAAACTACTAAACAAACCACTAAATAAATAAAGAAAGAAAGAAAGAAAGGAAAAAAGAAAGATCTGGGCGCTGACAGAATACAAAACTACTTATGTTGTTTACGTATTGGGATGCCAAAGCAACAACAGTACAACCTGCCCCCTTTATGCACCAAAACCTACCGCTGTATACTTCGTGAGACAGCTCTCACAGAATTGTTTTTCTAATGCAGGCGAGACAACATTAGAAAATCAGTAATCATAGAAATAATGGCCATAAATGATGTCATGCATTACACCCAACATCAAAGAATCAAAAGGATCGGGCATATCATGCGATTACCAACACACCATCCAGCAAATCGTGCCTACCTAAAAAAAAAAGTCAATGGCAGCAAGGCTAGAGGGCGACGGAGACAGACCTGGATAGACTGAGTCAGGGAGACACTAACAACTCACGGCATCCCCCTGACCCAAGCCCTCTGGCTAGTGGCTGAGAGACGTCTCTTTTTTCCCTCGACACCCAGAAGGGTATAAGCGACGGATAAATATAAAGTAAAGTAAGGTATTTTCATGCTCCCTTCAACTCTAGGGAATCGAACTCGGGTCTCATGCATGCGACAGCAAAGCACCTTACCACTACACCACAGACGCGGGTGACAGAAACATTATAACAGACGAAGGAATAAAATGAAAAACAGGCTAAGCCACATTAACCCTAACACAGCTTAGCTAGCTTATTTCAAATGCATTTTTGAAACTTTTCTTTTTTTTTTTTAAAAGGTGGACTTGGCTGTTTTTTAAAGCATGATTTGCTGTTAAGTGGCTCATACATGCACACATTTTTAATACAATTTTTTTACGTCAAATTATTTGACCATTTTTTTTGGATCGGATGTGGCTAATATTGATTCTTTAAAGTATTGATGTCAAAATTTTGAGTGTATCAAAAGAAAAATTATGTTTTTTTTGGCGCAAACCATTAAATTATTTGTGTGTGTGTGTGTGTGTGTGGTACCCCATCAATATTTTGTGTAAACTTCATTTTGTTAATTTGCCACGGGATAGAAAATATCAACATGACGTCATCTAAAGAGAAGAAAACATAATTTCTTCTTGAGCTGATAGATGTATTATATCGGAGTTCACCCTTGCTTTGGAAAGTGAAAAGCAATGGTTATTCTGATAGAAATAAAACAAAATGATGCACATCAGTTCTCGACAAATACCACGAGTGCTATAAGGAAGGGACGAAAGATGAGCTGAAGAAGAAGATCAACTCATTTCGGACGAATTTTTGAAAGGAACGAAAAAATGTCAACGACACCCAAAAGTCCCCTAGGCTAACCACTTTTTGCTCCACTCTCGTTTCTATTTCGGGTTTTTTGTTTTGTTCACCTGCCTTGTCCATTTTAGGACCACTGACGGATCTTTAACGTGCATAACTAGAACACGGGAACTCCAATTTTTTTCCTGAATCCGAGAAGGCTAGGTGTTCGATTTTACCTACTCTAAGATCAGGGGTGTGGCTAAAAGACAGCTGCAGTAAGAAGGACCAAGGAGTAGCAGTAGAAGGAGTCAAGAGCTTAGAGTAAAGGGGGGCAGAAAGTGGAAATGGAAGCAAAGGATAGAACATGATTAGAGAGCAGGAAAGGAGGTGAAAAGAGAACATTTTAGAGAACAATTTTTCCGCCGCTGTCAGGTTCAGGTTCCAATCAACTCGGGACCTATTGAATGAAAAGAGGCAAACGCCACCGTACCTCTTGACCACGAGACAGCCCCCTCCCCCCCACACACAAACACATACACACACACACACACACACACACACACACACACACACACACACACACGCACGCGCACACACACAAGCACAAAAACACACTCATCCACATACACACACACGCACACACACGCACACCCACACACCCACGCCCACACACACACTGACTGATCAATGCCTCGATGACCGCAAACGACGCTTCGATCCATCTCTCCGATGTCGCTAATTCAACTACAATGCTCTCCTTCGCTGCGCTTGCCTTCTCCATCAACGAGCCGCGGCAGGTTCTTTAGGAGGCTGCTCCGTCTAAGAAGTTTCTTCTTTGAACACCGAGCGTCGACTGAAGGGGCGAGCCGACTTCTGTGAACACAGGTAGAAAAAGCACAAAAAACCCCACCCACTAATTAATTACGAATGCCCGGTTATTGTATTGGTTTGATCTCTGACGAAATATGTCGGCTTATCGTTATCGCTTGAAACGGTATTCAGCCAATATGTATACACACACGTTTCGACACTTGGGCATTAGCGCTTTATTCACTTGATCTGAACGTGTTAATAAACGTTTTTATTCTTTTACAAACAGACGACTCAGATTTGTTTCCACAACTCGGCAAGTGTCTGAGATCAGAGGAACGCGGGATGTAACGGCGTTGGCAGAGTAACAAAGAAATCTTGAGATATATGGACCCAGCTTCCTTTCAAGAAGTCTTGGTTGAAGCAAATTGCTGACAACAGCTTATGACGAATATACGAAAGCGACAGGAAAATTTCATTGGATACACAATGCGGAAAGAAGCATTGGATACTAATATTGTAACAACAGGCAAGTTTGAAGGAAAGAGAGGCAGAGGCAGACGGAGGGAAAAGATACTGGACAAGTTGACAACATGGCTGGGAACAGCAAGAACAACAGACGCCATCGCTGCAACGCAAGGCAGATTGAAGTGAAGGTCCATTATCGTCCACGCCAGTCGGCAAAGCACCGGATGATGATGATTCCTTTCAAGACCTCGAGAAAAGATAAGTGGTGAACGTGTCAGGAGGTGGGAGAGGCTCGAACTATACACGATTGGTTGCTTTTTGGGCCAATGAACTGTCTCGACTTTGCTGTTGTATCTGTCTCAGACGGCCACTCAGTGTTGAGAAGAAGAGAGACCGTCTTAGAAAGGTGGTTGTCTTATAAAATGTGGTTATAATATTTAAAAAAATACAAAAGGGGGGATAATGGGAAGTGGCCGTTTGTACAGGTGATTGTCTTTTATACATGTGGCAGTTAGAGCAGGTTCGACTGTATAGTTAATGTGTAAATATTTTCTGCCAAATACAAACTCAAACACACATAAACACACACAAAGCAAACAAACAAACAGACAAACAAACAAACAAAAAGCCCAATAGCACAACACAAACACACACTCAAATACACGCACTGTCTCCCCCACCTCTCTCTCTCTCTCTCTCTCTCTCTCTCTCTCTCTCTCTCTCTCTTTCTTTCTTTCTCTCTCTTTCTCTCTCTCTTTCCGACTCTCTCTTTCTCTCCCTCTTTCCGACTCTCTCTTTCTCTGCAATTTCACCTCCCCAATAATCACAAACCATAGACACTGTGGACG
>NW_004797746.1:414381-417044 GCF_000002075.1 Aplysia californica
TACACACACACACACACACACAATGTATGTGCGCAAATAAAATAATGCCTAGCTTGTGTTAAACCCTTTTTTTTTGGGTACATGTTTTACAACGCTCGCAACTGCATAAGGTCATATGACCGTACGGGACAGATTAAACATTTTCATTTTGTAGGATATTTGTTAAACCCTCTCAGCCTTGCTTCTCCCTCTTTCCTCCTCCCCGCCCCCAACTCCTGCCTGCTAATGTATCAGACTTTTCGAGACAGACAGAAGGCAAATAGGAAACAGTGAAAGATTGACAATTCTAAACTTTCCCCGTTTCTGAGTTGTTGTTTTTTGTGGTTACTTTGATAAACGTTTTACGCCGCCCGCAACTGCTTACCGTCATAGTATGAGCAAACGTTTCTGAGTTTAGAGTATAGAGTTTCTGATGTAAAATAAACAAACAAACAAAATGGCTGTTTCTCCGTCGTTAAAGTATTTATTACCGAAATCATCCAATCTGCTAGACGTCGGTGTTGTGGTGTCGCAGTACAGCCTTTCACGGTTACCTACTTATTTGTGAGACATCGTGGTGAAATCAAGTGCTTGTAAAAAAAAAAAAAGGAATCGAAGATATCGTCATTTTTTCTCCAGTTTGACAATCCTTTTCCAAATTCTGCTTTTTTAGGGTCAATACCTTTTATATCCATTTAAAAACATATTGCTATGTGGATTTTTACTCGAAAAGCGTTGATTAAAGGCACAGCAAATGTAAATTTTTAGTTTCCAAGGACTCTCAAGCTTTGGAAATCACCAAACTTTGGCAGCCATAATTTTCTCGCTAATTTGACCTCTGAAACCAAGCGACTCAGACCTCCTTCTATGGCAAGTATCTCGACTTAAAATCAAGATACGCGTGTAATGTTTTTCTTCAAAAGGTGGTCAAATTAAAAAGTTTTAAGATGATACCTATAACTCCAGGAGCCAAAAAAAACAACAAAAAAAACAACAACAACTGACGAGCGCATGATTCTACCGCGTCTTGATGCATTTACGCTGACCCTTTTCCGTCAGCTACATCAGGCGGAGAGCAGTTGACGCCACGTTTGCCTGTCCCTGGCTGGCCACGTCCTCCAATCTCGGCTCCTCCAGGTCCTGGGTGGTCAGCTCATCCCTTGTTATTGTTCCCCTGTGACTTCCCGTTGGTCTACCTATTTTTCTTTTTTTTTTTCAGTTGGTATGCAATACTATGTCTAATAGGACAATCCAGTCTTTGGCATTTTCAGAATATTCCCGAAATATCTCCATCTTCTCCTTTTTGTGGTCGAGTTGGTATCTCCAATTCCAGCTTATTTCAACACGTACCTCCGACTTTCTGCTGGAATGCAGTTTGTCTAACATCATGCAAGGTCGCAGTAGCCCGCCTCCTAAATCAACCAGATTGTTGGCTTAGCTTTAGTAAGAGTTTTACGGTACTTGCAGCTCAAATAGGTCACAGAAGTGTTGAAGATCAGAGGTGTTGCTAATACTGTACACTACTATAATGATATCAAGAAAAGAAGACGGAGAGACGAGGATCCCAGATGATTGATAGGGAAGAAAGTGCAACCACATCAGAACACCCTCCAACCACCCACTCAATGTTGGCGTAGGTATTTCCTGTTACATTGTTGTATACTTATCATTCTGCTGACATACTTGTGTGGGTGGTTGGTGGGCGTTCTGGTGTGGTTTTCTCCTTCTTTCTATCGTTCATACCTCTCCTCCTCCTCCCCCCCCCTTAATTTGGCACTCCCTTGTAGTTACACCCCCAATCTTTGTCACTGAAAAAGAACTGGACCTATTTGTGTCGCAAATGCTGTAAAAATGTTACTAAAAGTGAACAAAAAAGCAATAGTTGTGTATAAGAAGAAGGCTGGAGTTTTATTTTTTTAAAATCCAGTATCTCCAGTTTGGTAAAATGTTCAGGTGATCCACAAAAAAGCATGTCATCTGTGCCTCTCAACAGCCAGTTGCCTTAAACATCTTCAAAACATTTCCCCGCCTTATTAATTTGTCAAGATATCAATACCAGGCTAAACCAGAAAATTGTGCTGTGTTTTAACCTATCAGATGGAATTGCTAACTCAGTTTGGCCCAAAACTGGATATACATTAATACTGTCTTCTAAAATGCAACACCAGAAAGGGGCGTAAAACAGCCACAATACGACACCAATCAGCGGCAAGAGCGCGCGACAGCCACCATCAAAACGGCCGCCAGTAATCCAAGCCAGGCGTAATCTTTCCGCTATCTTCTGCCCACAGTGAAATCTCCGCGTGGCCGTTTGTTTCGGAGTAGATAAGCTTATGTCTGCGTTGTCGCTCCTTAGATCATCGTCCCCAGAATTAGTGACGGTAGATCACGTCTGTGAATACTGGCGGTGTGGTTAGGGCGCTGATGAATTCATTAGTTAGTGTGTTATTGGTGGTCTGTTTCCAGCAGGGCGTAGCCGGCAGGCTGGCAGAGACAAAGGAGCTGGGAGTAGAACACAGTGTGGATGTATGATATACACAAACACACAGACAGGCAGATGGACACATTCACACGCACAGACACACTCACACACTCACACACATACACAAACACATACACACTCTCTCACAACACACACGCACCTGCTCTCTCTCTCTCTCTCTCTCTCTCTCTCTCTCTCTCTC
>NW_004797746.1:418307-419851 GCF_000002075.1 Aplysia californica
GTGTGCGCGCGTGTGCGTGTGTGCGTGTATGTGTGTGTGCGTGCGCATATTTATGTGTGTGTGTTTATGAACAAGGAGTGGGAATGGATAACGCAAAAGGAAGCAGGCCTCTTTTTGACGGGTTAAGAATTCCTTGACACTCTGAATCAACCCCTTTTTTCCATGAATGTAGATTTAGAAAAATTGGTGAAAATACTCATTGACCTTAATGAAACGTAATGTTCTAATCCCTTGTGGGAATACTTGTAGAGAGGCACCAGAAAGACTCAGACGTCCAGAGGAGGTGCTGAAAGTAAGTAGAGACGACAGAACATGATTAGAGAGCAGCAAAGGAGGTGAAGGAAGAAGATTTTTTTTTCTCAGAGAACATTTTCCGTCGCTGTCAGGGTTGGGACCCAGGACCTATTGAATGAGAGGCGAACACCGTAGCCTCTAGACCACGTGAGGTTCCAGAAAAACTCTGCCCTGGGAACTCATTCCACAATGATAATATCAATTTTTGTCTTGTCGAAAATGTTTCACAGATGTCACTAAGCGGGTCGTGGGAGGGTGCCAATTGTAGGTCCTACTTCTTTACCTTCCCTCAGTTGTTTCGGTCTGTCTGTCTTATTTTTTTCTCAGCACTAAATGACCAGGTTCTCTTAAACAAGTGTCTGGGGAAGCTACTGAGGACCAAATGGACAGACAGGATCACCAAAGAGGAAGTATTAAGAAGAACGAGACAGAGCCCAGTCAGAGATGAGGTGGGAAGAAGACGTTGGCGATGGATTGGACACACTCTCAGGAGGTCAACCAGCTGCATAACAAGGAAAGTGTTAGATTGGAACCCACAGGGTAAAAGATCAAGGGGAAGACCACGTGGAACCTGGAGAAGAGTCACGGAAATGGATGTACAGAAAAGTGGGAAGATGTGGAGTGACATCAAGCGACTAGCCCAGGATAGGGAAAGGTGGAAAGTGTTTGTTCGTGGTCTATATCCTGATCCAGGGTGAGAAAGGCAATGATGATGACTAAATGACCATCATTGTGTCGATGTGTTTCTCTTTACTCAAACAAACAGGTGTTTATGGTCAGTCTTCTAGGCCGCCCGTCTTTGAATACAGAAGACGCAAGTTCGATTTCCAAGCGGGGAGAACTTTTTGTATTGTTTGTCTTTGTTTGTTTGAATTTTTAATCGTCGAGGATCCCTGTCTGTCTTCTTCAATTTTTTCTTCCACTCACTTCCAGTAACTGGCGTCTGAGGTGCGGCCGTTAGATGCTTCGCATTTGCACACTGGAAATGGTAGTTCGACTCCCGTTTGTCAGCAGGGAGGATCTTAATCGAGAATATTAATTTTGTCTTTCTTTTTAATAAACATGAAGTCAGTGCAGTGTCAGTGCAGTGTTTATAAAAGATGTGTAGTAGCTGAGTATTTCTTTTTAATAAACATGAAGTCAGTGCAGTGTCAGTGCAGTGTTTATAAAAGATGTGTAGTAGCTGAGTCTTTCTTTTTAATAAACATGAAGTCAGTGCAGTGTGAGTGCAGTGTTTATGAAAGAGGTGT
>NW_004797746.1:423358-424485 GCF_000002075.1 Aplysia californica
GGAAAAAAAATGTACTAACCTCCTCCTCCCACAGTCCTTCTCCTCTCCTCCTACTTCAACAACACTCTACCCCGCCTCCTCCCTACCCTCCCCCTCCATTCCCTACTCCATGCCAGCCACTCCTTACACCCACCTATCGTCCCCATGAATCACACCTTTGGTACTATGGCCAGGGGCGTATCGAAAATGGCACCTTGCACATGTACCAGTATCGAAGTCAACCACCAAAAATGTACAATGCGCATTAACCCCCCCCCCCACCCCCCAAATTAAAAATAAAATAGAAAATTAAACCAAGATGGGAGCCTGCCTTGGAAATTATTTAAATTGCTTCGTTGAGGGCGTAAAATATCTATAAATTGTATTAAGAAACGGGGCCCAATATAATAATACATGTATAATTAATATAATTTATACTGGAGATCCTTTAAGATAATTCCAGTGTAAAATCAAATTTATTTGTGAGGTCATCTTTATTTAATAATGATGATGATGATGATGATGATGATGATATAATAATAATAATAATAATAATAATAATAATAAAAATAATAATAATAATAATAATAATAATAATAATAAAAATGATAATGATAATAATAAAAAGAATAATAATAATAATAATAATGATCATAATAACTGCATTTGCATAGTGCACTGTGCTCTTTACAACTGCAGCATTGTATTTTTACCCCAGTAGACCTTAGAACACCTAGAAATATCCTCAGCTTCCCCGGAAGCATCTAGTGCATGCTGCAGATTGCACGCGCTCAAACACTAACAGACTGGCAAAGATCTTTCACTGACTACAGCCGGGTACTCATTCCCACCTGGATGAAAGGAGGAATATTCCAGTAAAGTGGCTTACCCAAGGACACAACGTCGGGTCCCTGACGGGATTCGGACCCACAACCTTACAGTTGCGAGTCTGAGAGTCTTATAGTTGAACTTAAGCTGTTTAAAAGTGGCGTAACCCTTTTTTAAAAAAGTCACGAGTATCATTCAAGCAATTGCCTGTGACGATACATGTATTTCCGAGAATGCTTACCTACACTGTCCTTCCTTACCCCCCCCTCCCTCAATCTCCACACCAAACACATACTCCCCTCATCCCCACCCCAAACCCC
>NW_004797746.1:424585-427553 GCF_000002075.1 Aplysia californica
CTAAATCCACACCCACACGCCCGCCCCAACCCCCAACCCACAAACCCAACATCAAACCACCACCACATAACCCTCCTCCACTTCAGACTTCTCCCAAAATCTCCACCCACCACCTTCTCCATTGAAGAAGCATACATTATTCAGTCATGCCCAGACCGCTGTTCACATTGTCCCACCCCTCGACATTGACTCCACACCAAAGATCGTGTATAACAAGATAGTTCACTCCTCTCTTTGAGTCAATTAAAAAAGTGTCCATCCTCAAAATTCGGTTGTGCCTCTTCGCAACAGCTCGGACTTTGCGAACAGAGTTACCCTACTTGTGTGAAAAACAGTAAAAGCGAAAAAAAAAAACAACAAAAAACTGTGCTATTCCTATTCTTCTTCTGGAGAAACGAGAGAGCTTCAAAACAAAGACTGCAGCGCCATCTGAACCAATACGCGGTCTTTCGCGGACACTTTTTTTTTAGCCGAGTGAACAATCTTGTTATGTACGATCTTTGTCCACACTACTAACCTTCCGATGACGTCGGTGGGAATCGAGTATCATGTCAGAGTGACAAGATGGCAGGCTGCCAGGCTGGGCTACCGTGGCACGGTCATACTGTTTGCTCGGCCAATTACTCGCAACTTACGGCCCGGGGATTCCCGTCCTTTCCCGTGAAATGTCTTATGTCTGGAGGGAAAGAGATGCACCTACACACCTTTACGTTTAAGCCCCCCCCCCCCCTTTCCCCTTTTACAAGACTTGTAACGAGAGAAAAAAACAACCCAATACAGATCTGTAAGCTTAAGGTTCTCAGTAAATGCTTCAGCGCTAAAAAACAACAACCCAGGAAACCAAACAAAAACAAAACAAAACAAAACAACAACCCAAAACAAATCAAAAGACCCTATATCACGAAAGCAAAATCAAAACAAGAGCAAGAACAATTCAAGAAGAAGAAGAAGAAGAAGAAGAAGAAGAAGAAGAAGAAGAAGAAGAAGAAAAAGAAGAAGAACAACAACAACAACAGCAGCAGCAACAACAACAACAACAATAATAACATTAACAACAACGACAACAACAACCAACAACATTAACGACAACAACAACAATAACAACAGCGACAACTAAAACAACAACAATAACAACAACAACAACAAGGAAATCGGGTGGTACTTGGTATATTATCTGTATAATCACTTACGAATTCAAAATCTAAAGGGATTGTTATTCTATGGTTCTAAAATTGTGATACATGGAGGCAAATAGAAAAGACGCTGTCTACAAAAGACCCTAGTAACTAAAGCAAAATCGAAACAAGAACAAGAACAATTCAAGAAGAAGAAGAAGAAAAAGAAGAAGAAGACATTTCTCGAAACAATTCCGAGAAACGAACGGAATAAGCATCAAATATTAATCGTTGCCTTAGAATTACAAAGGTTTTTTTTCTGACAGTTTTTGGTCGTTTTGAGTTACTGGGACAATGAGGTCAGATAACAAATGTTCTATCTGCTCTATCAACATCGTTACATTATTCGGAGTCGTTAGCAAGATATTCAAAGAACTGCATACGAATAGGCTAGTCATGTTGTGAACCTCAAGCCTTTTGACTTTCCTTAAACTAGGCATTGAGCAGACAGAATTTTGTAATTCTAGGATAGCGCATGGTATCGTATTAGCCAGGGCATTGGCTAATTGTAAAAGCTATACGATCACCACTCATTCTTTTTTTTATTGTAACCTTGATGCAAATCTTGAGTTCAAATGTAAAGTTATAGTGGCGTCTTGATATTATTTCCGGAAAATCAAAAGTAATGGTACAAGTATTTTAAAGAACATTCTGTGAATATGTAACGAGAAATCTTTAAGGTCTACGTATGAGCGGATGTTTTTTTTTTTTTTTTTTTTTTTTTTTTTTTGAGCGGGGAAGAAGAGAGAGGTAATATTTGCCTTTCAAAAAGTTTTCAGCGTTTTGCTATTGAAGTGTTCTTGAAAAGTCTTACAACAATGAACATTACAGACATGATCATGAAAGCATCGTACCCAAAAAACAAACAAACAAACAAACAAACAAACGAACAAAAATAAACCAAAATCCTCGGTGGCTTAATTGCGTTCGAACAATCCTTAAAAATCTCACCCAGAATAAATGGAAGAAACTTGATTGTTTTTAAAAACGAGATATGTCAAATATGCATAGGAAATGAATCGCAATTACTTTACATATTTGTGTTTTTTGTACGTTTATCCCTTAATCCAGATGACCCCTGTACCACCAATTACCATCAGGCAAGCACTTTTCGCAATCCTTCTCTATTTTCAGCCTTTTGAAGGGCTTTACCCAACTTTAAACTTGTCCATCCCCTTAAGGCTGTCTTCCCATCTCTTTTTCTGTCTGCCTTTCCTTCTCCCTACTGGCACAGTGTACTTTCTGAGTAGTTAAAGTAAAAAGAAGTAACTTAAAAATATTATGTAAATGAGCAACCCAACCTAGTTCTTACAGTACAAGAAGTAACCAAATTATACTATTATGTACACGGATAGCTAGGGAGGTTGGAGAGCATCACTGGTAGATCATTCATGTGATTGTTGCCAATGTTATTTCTGTTTGTGATCTATTTTACTTTTTCCGTTCACAAACCGACCGCCGTTGTGTCAGTGCCAGTGCTCTTCTAGCTCTTACCCAAACCAAATTAAACAAATAGCAGATATTAGACATACGTCTGTCTGCCCTGAGAGCTCACAGTCAACTTATCAAAATTAATCTGTGCCTATTCAGTCGTGTTTGTTTGAGCGGTGCGCATCAGGGAGGTGTCAAAACAGATTTGGCCTACATTCTTCCAAATTCCACACGCTCCTAGTGGTTGTTGTGAGGGGTAGTATGATGAGTATGGGTGTTGTTCAGACCCCTGTCTGGATTGTTCAAATGCCAGCTTTATAATATTGTTTGATAACAGATTAAGTCGAATCATATGCCGGGGG
>NW_004797746.1:429711-434655 GCF_000002075.1 Aplysia californica
CCCCCCCCTCGTGTCTCCACTCTCAGTCTAGGTCCGGAACAGTGGATTTGGCGAGTTCGTGAAGTAAGCCTCAGTAGTCAGAGAAATAGTGGGCACACATGATGTCATGCATCACATCCAACATTAAAAGAATCAAATGGTTCAGACATCTTATGCGATTACCAACACACCATCCAGCACAACTTGCCCACATACAAAAATTCAATGGGAACAAGGCTAGTGGGCGACCGAGAAAAATCTGGATAGATGGAGTCAGGGAAACACTAACAACAACTCATGGCATCCCGGTGACCCAAGTTCTTCGGCTGGCGACAGAGAGACGTTTCTTTCTTCCTGCGACACCCAAAAGGGTATAAGTGGAGGATAAAAGTAAAAGTAAGTAAAGTGAAATAAGCACAACATAATTATTGAAGGGGTCAGAAAAATAAAGGGTCGAAACCAAATTTTGCTTAAAAAAAAATAGCGTTCTAAGTAAGACATAATATCATACCAGGGGATATTAAATTATAAAAACTGACTTCTTTTTAAACTCTTTTTGACAACTACGACTTCTCCCGCCAGCTGATAACTGTGAAAGAGACTACATAAAGTGACCGCACAGACGACACCAACAGCTCAGACGAAGGCTGTGGCAAGAGCAAGAACATTTTTGTGGCCATGAGCGTATTTATAGAGCGGTCAAAATTCGTGGCGCAACGTATCCTCAAATTATAATATGTGAGGCAGCGTGGTGGAATCAGCTCTCGTCAAAATAATCAAAGTGAAGAAACTTGCATTTTTCCGCAGGTTTGTGAACTTTTATCAAATTTTTGTTTTTTGGCTCAACACCTTTCACGCCCACTAAAGAACTCATTTCTGGGTGGATTTTTCTGAAAAACGTTGATGAAAGGTGCAAAAAAGGTAAATTTTCAGTTACCACGGACTCTTAAACTAAGGAAAGCTTAAGCCTTTGGCGGCCATTTTCTCAATAATTTTACCTCTGAAAACATGTGGCCCCCACCTCCTTCATTCGCAAATATCTGGACTTGTATTCAAGACAAAGGGATATTTTTTTCATCCAAATAAAGACAATTGTACAAGCTCTCAGATGATACCGATAACTCTACAGGCCCAAAAATTTACGAGGGCCTGATTCCACCACGCTGCCTCACATAAACCTTTAAAGAATGAATTGATGTCATTCATACTTTGCACAACAGTTTGTATCAATGTGTATGAACTTAATCATATTATTTTCACACAACAACTGAGGATAGATTTAAAGAACCTTTCTTCATGAACTTGTATAAAATTAAATCTATTATCTATTTGTGGTGGCCGAATTTTGCTATTCAAAAGGCTTTTTAATGGCCTCATCGATCGACATGCGGTTTTCGCCAAAATATTCTTTAAAATATTCTCCAGATCATGACGCCCTTCATTTTTTTCAGTTTTGAGACAGTTTTGCTGCAAAAAAGCTAAATTTCTTTCTTTCGCCGACGCTTCTGTCTCTGTAATTTTAGAAAATCCGCCAGGTTTGTTTATTTCAAGTCGTACTTACGTTCGATACTATCGCGCATTGTCGCGCAATACTGAGCACTCTTTTAAGTGTGCCACCTAACCTCATGTTTTCTTTTAATTCTTGCTTCTAAATTCGACTGTGATCCTTTCGTTTGATGCCCATCATCGCTTTTTCTGGACTCCTTTGTCAAATTCTTTTTCTTGCAACTGGGAACAATCAACAAGCTTCTGTCTCTGTAATCTATTATATATTTCGCAACTTGGAAACACGTGTGTCCCTTTTCTCTCAAGATTTATTGCTTCACTCCAGTAGGGTGTAAATATAGTAGGCCAATGACTTTCAGTTGCTGTAAATGCACCGACTATTCCTTTCATCGAAAGGGGGCCCAGCTATTATTATATATAAATGTCTGTTACGTGGACATTGGGATTGTTCACAGCACTTCCGGCTTCTCACATACATCTTGTATACGCATATTATGACTAACGCCATAGCTCATCAAAGAGACTTTTTAGTGGTAGAAAATGTTTCAAGAAATTAGTTTTATAGTGAACAAATTTTTTTTGTAGGCCTACTCAAGGTTCTCTAAACATGCGTTCAATAAAGACAGTGGCACGCTTAGAAAAAAATCGGACTTGCTTTTAAAAGCAATATTGTCCCAGTTGTAAGCCTTTTATAGGGGGGCTCTCGTGTCCTCGAGGTTAAGGTGTTGGCCTCTCATTCAAAGGTCCCGGGTTCGAATCCGGGTAGTGAGCGAAAAATCTTCTTATCTAAATTTGTCTCCTTTCACCTCCTTTCCTGCTCTCTAGCAATGTTCTGTCGTCTGCTTTCGTCGCCTCTTTCTGCCCCCACTCTCTCATCTCCTTTGTCCCCCTCCTCTGGGTTCCTGACTCTTTCTACAGCCTTTGTTCTGCTACTCCTTGGCTTCTTCTTACTGCTGTCTTTCAGCCACACCCCTGATCTTCTGGTAGGAAGGATCTACACCTAGCCTTCTCGTACAAGGGCAAAAAATCTCAGAGGGCCCGTGTGCAAATTGCGCACGTTAAAGATCCCTTGGTGGTCTAAAATCGATAAGAGTAGGCTTCGGCCGCCACCCGGGCAAAATTCAAAATTTCCTACCAACTGAAAAAGCTTAATGTGTCCCGCGCGCTCATATGACCTTATGCAGTTGTGAGCGCCGTAAAAACACTTACAAAAACAAACAAAACAAAAACCTTTTATAATACGTAGAAACCACCCACTTGGATTTTCAAAATTAATATCAATTGAGAAATTTTCTAGAATACAGCGGACAGGTGTATATAAAAAATATTGGTCTTTTATGACAAATTGAAACAAGTCATTGTGTCTGGAGAGTCCATGTTCGATAGTTGATGAAATATTTGACAAAAAGTTGCGCCAGGAATTTTTCACCGCATTATAATCGCCTGAAAGCTCACAAAGACTCGTTGGAGTCAAAAGAAAATTATTAAAATGTGTTCAGCAAAGTTATCTTCCATTTATGCTGATATTTTCAATACATATATGTCCTTGAAAGAACGCGCTATACCCCTCTTGTGGAAAAGCTCGGAATAATTCTTGTCCCAAAGACACAATCAATACACAATTTGAATGACCTAAAACCTGAGGCTTTAACATCAGCCCTCATGAAAGGTTTAGAATAACTACGTCTGAAAGAACTGAGGAAATCAACAGAAGATATACAGGATAACATGCGGTTGCCTATCGTGCCAAGAGAGGCGTAGAGGGTGCCATTCTCATGTTCTTAGATACCATTTATAAACACATAGACACACCACGAAATTATTGCAGGATACTTTTTGTTTATTTTTCTTCCGCCTTCAATACGATCCAACCCCACATAATTGTATCAAAATTAATTAACATGAACATAAACCAAAGCACTATAGCTTGCTTTTTTCGAGTTCTTGACTAATTTCCCTCAATTTGTGAAGTGATATAATGTAAAATCCGACAATGTATTCACAAATATAATAATAACAGCAATAAAAAATGATGATGATAATAATAATAATAATAATAATAATAATAATAATAATAATAATAATAACAACAACACAATGTATAATAACAAGTACATGTTTCAACAAACGAAACTTCCTTGTACCAGGGATATCACTTAAGGGGACATAACAAGTGTAACAAGCAGTGCAAACTTCTGTTGCAGCTACTTCCCTTGATGTCAATGCAGCACTAGGTTGACGTTAAAGATGAGGAAGTGGAAGTTGTGAACTTCCACAAATTAAATATCTGGGAGTAACTATTGATAATAAGCTAGACTGGCATTCCCACGCTGCTCTTGACCATAATTTTTAAGCAATGAAAGTAGATCTAATTAAGATTTAATGACTCCTCATCGTCTAGTTTATATAGTCCTTTTTATTCACGAATTGGTACAAAACGACGGTTATCAGCGTATCTGTAACATAATACATGAAATTACGACATATTGGACACCATGACACATAATGTAATATAGTGAAGACCAACTACACTAACAGAATGTTCTTTTTAAGGAAAATAAAAAGTTTTCAGGTTGATAAAAAGATTATGTCCCTTTTTTACCATTTGTGGTTAGCTGTGTGATTCTCGGGAAAGTAGTCGAGTACGGTAGGCTACCTATTCGACATTGAAGAAACCAAGGACAGGCCGAGGCGTGAGCCACGGACTTTCGAAGACTGCGTGAGTAGCGGTCGAGGCGCAGGGCAGAGAGTTGCGACCAGTCAGTGCAAGTTGGATCGCTACATGAGGTGGGTGTGTGTAGTCAAACCACATGCATGTATAGTTAAACTACACCATTCTATGATCGAAAGCGTTGCTTTCAATTTGCAGTTGTGTTGGAATTTTGTATTTGCTGCTAAGCTTGAAACTGTAGGATGCAAGACAAAGAAAAATTTGACCGAATAATAAAGAAGTCCAGCAAGATCTCTGGATACGATTTTGATAGAACTGGTATCAACAAAATACTTATTCCGTCAATGTACTCGTATGTGTTTAGTCGATAAAATTGAGTCATTTCTTTTGATCTATTTCTGAATATTGAAAGAAACAAATTGGCGCACGGTGGGTTGATCTATTATTTTTTAAAATACTCGAAATAACGTCGACAGCAAGGGGGAAAAGGGGTGGGGGAGGAGGGGTTAAAACATAATAATGATATACTGTATTTTTACATGAATGTTAGCAATCGACAATTTTCTTGAAACCGGGATATCACGTAGAGGGACTTAACACGTTTAACAAGAAGTGCAATTTTCATATGTAGTTACTTCCCTTTATGTACAATTCAGCGCTTTATTGACAAAACAGTCTTTCGTTTGCTATTAATGGGATAACGAATTTACAAAAAAATTAGTTGCCCATGACGAGAGAGAGAGAGAGAGAGAGAGAGAGAGAGAGAGAGAGAGAGAGAGAGAGAGAGA
>NW_004797746.1:434939-439781 GCF_000002075.1 Aplysia californica
AGAGAGAGATGAGCCCCTGACGTCGTGAGTCGTGGCACCCACAAACTGAAGTGGACACAATTGTTTTATTAAAACAGTAAAGAAATAACCGAGTCCTTGACTGATTCAGGTTACCCCTGAATAGTCGCACACAGTGTATGGCTGCATACGAATCTCTTTCACCAATTTTTAATTAAACTAGGTTTTGCAGATGTTTGGCAGGTGCTCTGGTGTGGTTTGCTCCGCCTTTCCTATCATTAGTTAACTTTCGGTTTATAAGTCGTTCCTCAAACCTTTATTGCAACCAAACAAGGAGCACTCTTTACGTATTGCATGTGACCCTTCCTTCCTACTCTTGGACCCAGACCTTTACAGTATAACACCTTCTCCTCCCCAAAGTTCTCCCAAACTTTCTCAGCACGGTGAGATATCCATCTGATGTGAATGCCATGGTGTGTATTACATAAACACTATTCATCTATCACCATCATCATCCGGTGCCTTGACGACTGGCGTTGGCGATTATGGACCTCCACTTCACTCTGTCTTGCGTTGCAGCAATGGTGTCTGTTATTCTTGCTGCTCCTAGCCATGTTGTCATCTATAGTTTGTTTATATTTATGTGATTTTTCTTAACATATGGATCGTATTGCGTATAATTATGCATTTGTACGGCTCACTCATAATAATGAATATGCGCGTGTGTGTGTTATGAGAAAGAAAGTCAGTATGTGTATGTGTGTGTATGTGTGTGTGTGTGTGTGTGGGGGGGGGGGGTGTTTGTGATTGTGGAATTGTACGCATACCAAGTTCAAAACCATACTTTTGAATACACACCTAGGCTTTCTCAGTTGAAGAAGGCTTAGATACACACCCATCATTTCTGGACTTGAAAAAAATATCAGTTGCTCTAATCAAGTCTGGCATGGAGCATAACCCCCCTCCCCCTCTTCTCTCGCTCTCTCTCTCTCTCTCTCTCTCTCTCTCTCTCTCTCTCTCTCTCTCTCTCTCTCCCTCCCTCTCTCTCTCTCTTTCTCCACCCCCTCCCTCTCTGTCTCGTTTGTTGTGTGGGTAGCCATCTGAGTACAATCTGAAATATAAGTGTTTTTCTCGTAAACATTAAAATTCTTTAATTAAACATTCAGGTGTTGATGCATTCTGATACTGCCATAAAAGTGTGTCTTTTATTTTTTGTTTTGTTTTCTTTTTATTGGTTATATAACAGAACAGTCTCGAAATCACACACAAAAAACCCTTAATTTTGTTTGAAATAATGTTAGCATGCATTTTTCTGATATAATCATTTAATATTTGTTTTAAACCGAGAGGCGTGGTTATATTTCATTAAAAAAACAATACCCCCCCCCCCCACCAAACTAACTTTTTTTGAGATACGTGTAACATCGTATTGAAATATCAGGCCCTAGTCAAAATAGTGAAATCGAAGAAACATACATACATGCCCGCCAGGGGCGGCTGGTGGGTCTTAAAAGTGGGCGTGCACAATTGGGTTAAAGCAGGTTGAAGATAGTCAAGGGCATGGTAAATGGGGTGTTTCCTTCATCCTGCCTGTTTTGAGAAAATCTATCTTCCTTTCGTTCTTTTGCTGCAGCAAAAGTGTCCATTGTTCTGTTGACGAAGTTGTACATGCAGTCAATGATGTCCTTGGGGATCGACATATACGTCCCGTGCGATTTCTAGGATTTTGCATACTTCTCTAAATGTTGTGTCGAGTTTGTAGTCTTTCAGAGTTGAATAAAGCCCTGGATTGTACGACCTCGAGCAGACTTACGAGCAGACTTAAATATTTCATTGTAATGTAATACGTATAATTCTGTTTGTAACTTGATTTTATGCAAAATAGTAATATTTCTGTAAACGATCCTAAAAGAACTGTAGACTTTTGGTAGTCCTAGAATTTGGAGAAGTCGAAGATTGATAGTGCGTTGAATTTATTTTGCTTAAAAAAACTGTCAACAATTTGAGAGCAGCAATTTCGTTGGTGTTGTAATGTCTGCGTCTTTTTTGTTGATGGAACACGCATACTGTTTCTAATTTCATCGATGGCTACTTTAAACGCGTCTAGAGCTTGTTAAGTTGTTATGGGCGTTGTACTTCTGTGTTAGAGGATCCCACTAACAGCGTCAACGTGCGAGAATACTTTGTTGAAAAAGTGCAAAAAGAAGAGAAATGTTACTCTCTTTAATACATTCAGGATACCATCGTGGATGGAATCATCGTCCCACAGCTCAGACTGAATTTCTGCAAGACAAAGCTGGACCTCTCCTTTGCTAATGAAAACTATGCTAATTAGTCGAGACTAAATTCCACTTTGTTTCAGACGGCCACGGAATATTCCGATGACAAACGAGTCTGAGAACGCCGATGCATTTTGTAGAGTGGGCAAAAAATGTCGAAGAGCCTGCACAGCGTTAGCGAAAAATACCTCTGTTCCCGACAAATCACCTTTTTCATGACCGTGAAGGGCGAGTTTGGGAGTTTCACAGGACAAAATACACTCGAAAACCTTACACAATACGTGCTTGTTTTTTCTCACTTGTTCGTTATTGTGAGACGTTGCAATGCGATGACCAACGATTGCTGCGCTGCTAAGTCTACTTGTCCGAAAGTATGATACTAAACGCATTGTTTACGTGCGCTCTTGATGACTCGTGGCTGTAAAGCGTTGTTTCACATGAACAAGATAAGTAAAGCAGTCTTAGACTATTACTTGGGGTCCTCAGTTCTAACCAAAAAGCAGACAGGAGAAACAACAGGCCTACAATGAGTATTTGCTAACGCTGACTGAAAGCCACTCCACTTTTTGTTGGTTGTATTATTTTGATATCTTTGGGTAGGTGAGGACCTAATTTTTTCACTCTCTTCTTGTTACTTTGTTTGGTGAACTGATTTTATTTGCAATCAACTTCATTCATCCTGCATTTGAACAGATCTACACACTCGAGTAATAAAACTTTCACCGCTAGGCCGACACCATTCCAACTTCAAACACAGTGACCTTATTACGTCATGTTGACCTCGCTCAAGTTCAGGGTTACAGAGATGGAACTAGAGATATAAATGGCAAGACAATGGACCAATCGCACATCACTTTGAGCACTCCGATGGATTGCTCCAAAGCTATCATAATACGAGCATTGGATTGTGTAGGCTCTCGTGAACTGGTCTGAGATCACGTTATTTTTAAACTGCCTCTATGGGCTTTGTTCGACTGGTGCACATCGAGATTGTGCTGCCTTATTAATATTTATGAACTAAAAAACTCGGTCAAAATGTCATCGTTGTTTGGGTCGTCTCATAGAGCATTTTCCGAGATAGATTACACCACTGAACATGCTATTTTTAACTTAGGTGAAACACAATAACTTGATATGGTATAGTAGATGTTGTAGAGTTGTAGATGTTGTAATGAACGAATAGGCTCTGACGAGGAACTTGTATAGAAAACTGATTGGATGGTGAAAGGTAAAGGTTCTTTGACTGTTTCTTTGTGGGTGTTGTGTGCATTAAGATTTTTGGGCGGCAGTACACGACCGTGCTCTATGGACGAGCCGCCCCTGATGCCCGCCTTTTGGGCAAATTTATTGAGTAATATAATAAACTAGCTAGGTTTCCCGTTCGATTAACGGACTCAAAAAAATCGATCGTCAAGTCATTGTGGGATCAGTACACACACTCTTTGTGAACGGAAGCCTCACTTGTTTACAATGGCGTCTTAGAAGACGGACTTTCCCAAGATTAGATCTAAACGAAACTAATGAAAAACTTAAAATTAAGCTACACTGACTTCAGACTCCTCAGTAAAACTGTGCACCCTTTAGATGATTCTGAACTACCGTTAATTTGTTCAAATTCGAAAGTTAAGTGGTTTTGAAGTTATAGGTGGCCAAAGTGACGAACTTTCATAAACATAATATGTATAGATATTTTTGGATTGAGGATCGGGTTGGGTTTAGATCAACACCTTTTATGTCCCTTAAGAAAAACATTTTATGTAGATTTAAGTAGAAAACATTGATCAGACGCAAAGAATGTACATTTTCAGTTTCGAAGGACACTCAAGCTCTGGAAGCCATCAAATTTTGGTAGCCATTTTCTCGATAATTTATCCTCTAGGACCAGGTGACCTCCATCACTTTCAATAGCAAATATCTCGAATTCTATTCAAGATATATGGATATTGTTTTTAGCCAAAATTATAAGAAAAACGAATAAGCTTTCAGCTGATACCGATAATTTTATTTGCCCCAAAATTGACGAGCGCCTGCATCCACTTTGTCGCAACGCATAGGTCCGAAACAGTTACCTTTCTATCCTAATGCTTCCTCTCCGCAAATAATAACTATCCAACAACAAAAAATATGGTTTGATCTTTAATATTTTATTTTCCTATTCATCACAAGAAAACTTAATGTTAAATAAAGATTTTCACTGGCAAGTATAAAAAGTTCAATAACTGCTACAGTAGTTCATACACACAAATAAAGAGCTTCATCGCCATCCACTATTATAGGAACTGGAGAAAGAGAACGAGAACAATAGCCTAGCGAGGAGAAACGAGTACAATTGAGTTGACACAATTCCTGTTATTGATCTATGACCTCCACACCGGCCCATCCGACTTGGATGTGGAGCACAAGTTGCCGAGTGTGAACACACTCTAGTCTGGCGTCTATCAGCCCGGGTTGTTACCGGAATAATATCGACGTGCCAATACCCAGTGCGCCAGCAGCTAGTGCCATGATGTTGTTTTTTTGCCCCCCACCCTCCCTTCCCTCCCCCTCCCCTTTTTCCTGTCCCCATGTAGAAGTATTTTCCAGCCTATATTTCATTTTCGTTTAA
>NW_004797746.1:440028-441150 GCF_000002075.1 Aplysia californica
GCCCTCTCCTCTACCTCCATCCCCATCTGAAGAAAAGTGCATTGAACTACTGACCTACCTGTCTGCACAAACGTTAGATCATGACGTGAGCGGAGTGCATTCTTAAGTACCAACTCCCACTTCCAACGTTTGGGAGCTGGTCGACCTATTTCGTTACTTTCCCTCTGTTGTTTCTGTCTGTGCTGGTGGTTGGAAGGCGCCACTGGTAGGTCCTACTTCTTTACTTTCTCTTTTTTGTTTCTGTCTGTCCCCTGGGTAGTCGGAAGGTTCTACTGGTTGACCCAACGTCTTTACTTGCCCTCTGTTCTGTCTGTCTGTCTGTCTGTCTGTCTGCCTGCCTGTCTGTCTGTCTTACTTTTCCCCCAGCCTTTAAGGACCATTACTGTGTCGATGTGCTTCTCTTCACTAAAAACTGAAAAAAATGGCGTTGACAAAGTAATATTCCCTTTAAGCAATAACTTTTTAAAATTACAGAATATGGCCCCTTTTGAACATAATCTAAGTTTAATTTTGTACGACATCTCGTTTTCACGACTTGGATTCAGGGCTTTCAAAACGATTTACATCAACATCGGGGTCAACGAAAAAAGGAAATCACAGTACGCTTCGGGGGCTCTCGTGGCCTAGAGGTTAAGGTGTTGGCCTCTCATTCATAGGTTTCAGGTTTGAATCCGAGTAGCAACCGAAAAATTTTCTTATCTAAAATGGTCTCCTTTCACCTTCTATCCAGCTCTCTAGCCATGTTCTGTCGTCTGCTTTCGTCTCCTCTTTCTGCCCCCACCCCCTCAACTCCTTTGTCCCCTCCTCTGGGCTCCTGACTCTTTGTGCAGCCTTTCTACTGCTACTTCTTGGCTCCTTCTGAGGCTGTCTTTCACCCACACCCCTGATCTTAAGGTAAGAAAGATCTACACCTAGCCTTCTCGGACAAGGGTGAAAAACCTCGGAGGTCACGTGTGCAAGTTGCGTACGTTAAAGAGGGGGAGAGAGGGAGAGATAGATAGAGAGGGAAGGAGAGAGAAGAGAGAGAAGAAAGAGAAGAGAGAGAGAGAGTGTGAGAGAGAGAGAGAAAGAAGGAGAAAGGGGATGGAGAGAGAGAGAGAGCGAGAGAGAGAGAGAGAGAGA
>NW_004797746.1:442564-443842 GCF_000002075.1 Aplysia californica
TGTGTGTGTGTGTGTGTGTGTGTGTGACTTTTCTCGTAGCCAACAAGTTTTCTGGACATCAAATTCAGAATTAAAGTTTCTACAGAAAGCAATGCAAGAGAAATCAACATTTTACTGAGCTACTGAAGAAGCAGTCTATTAGGTTCTAACACTAATTTGTTACCTTAGAATTACGAAGTTCTAACTGACATTTTTGACCTTTTGAGTTACTAAGACCGTGAGGTCAGAAAGCAGATGAAGAGCAAAGGGGAAAAACGACGGTAGTGACAAACTGGAAATTGAGAGGGGTGTCAATTTTAAAAGCTTATGGACTCATAACTTCATATTTGTTTGAATTGTAGTTAATTATTAAGTGTTTTATGGGAAATCTAACAACAATAATCAACAAACATTGAACAAAACCCCCCCCCCAAAAACAACAACAACCCATCGTGAACCAGCACGCGTTCAAAATTAGTACCCTCACGATTTCCAGTTTGTGACTCCCGCCATTTCCCCCCTGTAGTCTTAAAATATTCTACCTGCTCTATCAAAATCGTAAGATTATTTGGAGTCGTTATTAAGACATTCAAAGAATTGCATTTGGAAAAGCTCGACATGTTGTGAAACGCAACAATTTTTTACGTCACTTTTCTCAAAACTAGGTAGTGAGCAGATAGAACTTTGTAATTCTAAGGTAGCCTAATGCCTCTTGCAATTCGATACAAATACAGACAGGTAAAGTTTTATCCCAAAAGCAATTCCTAGAGATACACGTTTTCAATTGCTGATCTGGTCAAGGTAACTATAAGAAAAAGAAAAAAAAACAAAAAACCCCCCCCAAAAACAACCCCATCCATGTGTACCGGTATTTATAATGTATTTGGCGTCTACGCCAATGATGTTCTTGGGAAATTAAGTGATATCGACAAATACATATCTGCTGTACTGATTGTTTCGTTTTTCGTTATTCTATTGACCGTTTCTAAGTTCTTAATTAGACATAAAATTACATTGGTTTTGTCGCCTGTCATGATAAAAATAGTATAGCATTTGTACATCACAAATTTCCGCTCAACAGAAAGCTCTATGTGCTTTACTTTCTGTACTATTACTGAGACCACAAGATCAGAAAAACAATGCTTTTTCTGATCAAGATATTCAAAGAATTGCAATTGAAATAGTTTGGCATATTGTGCATCTAAAAAGTGTTGACGTTAAATTTCGCAAAACTAGGCAATATTAAAAATAGTGATAATGTTTATAATAATAATAATGATACATGTAATAATAATAATA
>NW_004797746.1:443942-445189 GCF_000002075.1 Aplysia californica
TAATAATAATAATAATAATAATAATAATAATAATAATAATAATAATAATAGCAAAAATAATAAAAATAATAGATTGCATTGCACTCTATCCCAAGCCAGTATAAGCTCTGAGCGCTTTACATCGACCACATGATCATTGAGCGTAATACTTCATTCACACAAAATAAAGACTTTCACAGTAACAAGAAAACCAGTTCAAGCACATAAAGAAGAACTTTCTCAACCATAAATTGACCATATACACGTAAGGACAGCAGTAAAAACAAAACATATCACCATTTACTAACACACTCTAATTAAGAAGTAAACAAATGATTGTTGAGCAATTGTTTAACTCTATCCGCACGCCTGGGGTCATTCTGTACCCCCAGGGGTTGTATTCTTCACATAATTTTAGAATACTTCCCATGCGAAGATCTCTTTGAAACTTTCAGGATTTCTAAAAAAATCATTTTGGCAGACTGCTATGGAAAGCGTACAGATCGGATTAACGAGTAAATTTCCTCTTTGGAAAGTGGGGGCACGGAGTTCCCCACGTCGTATGGATACAATAGTAAAACACGACGCACGGAAAGGGTGAAACGTATTAAGATTAATTGTTATTTCTCTGAGGTTCTGGGGCAGGGAGGCACTGGGCAGATAGAATTTGTGAAATTCTAGGCCAACGAGGTGGCGCCCTTTCACCCTATCCGTACGTCGTGTTTTATTATCGTATCCATACGATGTAGGGAACTCTGTGCCATCACTTTCCAAAGAGAAAATTTACTTGTTAATCCGATCCGTACGCTGTGCATAGCAGTCTGTCAAAATGATTTTTTATTTTTATTTTTAGAAATACTGAAAATTTCAAAGAGATCTTCGTACTAGAAGTATTCTAAAATGTGAAGAATACAACCCCAGCCTGGGGGGTACAAAATGACCCCAGGTTTACGGAAAGGGTTAATCACCCCTCCTATTAAAATTCGTTATTTTTCTGAGGTCCAGGGGCAAGGAGGTGCTGAGCAGACAGAACTTTGTGTAATTCTAGGCTAGTGAAGTGGCTCCCTTTAATCACCCCCTCCTATTTGAGGCAAGGAAGTATAGGGCAGATAGAACTTTGTGTAATTCTAGGCCAACGAGATGACGCCCACGGAGCACGGGCTGGGAGACTTGTGATAATATCCCTGGAGTCTGCGGATGATGACGCTCTGTGTTTGTGGTGCACGCAGCTCTCTCGCTCTCAGAGATGGGTCACTGGCGCTCTGACT
>NW_004797746.1:445291-447791 GCF_000002075.1 Aplysia californica
TGTGTCATGTCAGGTCTTTATACTCAACCTGAGTCTATATATATTAAGTAGTGTTAGGCGGTGCTCATTGGAGGATCGGTTTCGGTTTCGGTTTCAGTTCGGCTCGTTTCGATTCGGTTGGGTTTCTGACTGTTTCAGTACACACTATAAAGATAAGATAAGATAAGATAAGATAAGACAATACTCTATTATCTTAGAGAGAAATTTTTCTTGGCTGTACAGGACCGTAAAAACACACGCAGGTATACATAAAAATATCTAAATTATATATGACTCTCATTAAAATTCACCATGAAAAGAGAAGTAAAGCTGACAAAATGTACATATCACATCAGATGCATTACTCAACCACTTGCAGGAATTTGATTACAAGACCTCTGGTGTTATATACTCATAAATACATACTCTAAAGAGCAATACATAATATTATGCTTATTCTGACAATAGCCTTATGTTAGATGGTAAAAGAAAAAACGTCTTTTTTTATCTTTCTTTCTTTGTTTTTGGAGGACCCCTGGCTCAAATCGGTCGCCCGACTCGCGGCCTTGAAAACACTCGCGTTTGCTCTTGAAGGTCAACGTAGGTTTCGTTCGGTTTGTGCCACGTTGGTCGCTTTTCAACCTCATCATCATCATCATCCGGTGCCTTGCCGACTGGCGTGGGCGATCATGGACCTCCACTTCACTCTGTCTTGCGTTGCAGCAATGGTGTCTGTTGTTCTTGCTGTTCCTAGCCATGTTGTCATCTTGTCCAGTATCTTTTCCCTCTGTCTGCCTCTGCCTCTCTTTCCATCAAACTTGCCTTTTGTTACAATATTCTCCAGTGCTTATTTCTGCATTGTGTGTCCGAAGAAATTTGCCTGTTGCTTTCTTATATTTGTCACAAGCTGTCTTCTACAATTTGCTTCAACCAATACTTCTTCATCTGTTTTTCTAGCTGTCCATGGGCTACGTAGCATGCGTACATGGAGGAAAAACTGGCGCACCCCGACGACCAAACTGGACACAAGCGAACCAAACCGATCTTGCCAATGGGCACCGAGCATTACCAACGCTAGTGTCACAGAGAAAGGTACGTGGGTGGGGAGGGGGATGGACACGGGAGATGGGGGGGGGGGTGCGGGGAGTGAGAGATGAGGGAGAGAACAGAGAGAGAGAGGGAGCGAAAGAGAGAGAAAGAAAGAGAGAGAGAGAAAGAGAGAGAGAGAAAGAGAGAGAGAGGAAGAAGAGGAAGAGGAAAGGAAGTAGAGGATGAGGAGGAGGAGGAGGGAGAAGGAGAAGGAGGAGGAGGAGGAGGAGGAGAAAGGTGTTTGTGTATGTGTGTTTGTGTGTATGTGTGTGTGGGGGGGGGGGGGGGGGTTCTATTCATAATAATCATGCAACTGAGACTCTCAGTGCTGGCAATGTGCAAGGGAGATCATAATATACAGGGACCGAGCGTGAACACATAGTGTTACCATCAGTTGTGTGGTAATTGATGATTCATCAGGTCCGTGCTCTGATTTACATAGAAGATCGCTACAACCCCATTCATGGTGAAGATGAACCAGTTTCCAGTCATCGCCCAAATGATGATGATAATAATAAAAATAATACCAAAAATGATGATGATGATGATAATAATAATAATAATAATAATAATAATAATAATAATAATAATAATAATAATAATAAAAAAATAATTTAAATCTATTATAAAATAATGATAACGATAATGATGATAATAATAATAATTATTATGATAATATTAATCATAATTATAATCATAATAATAATAACAACAATAATAATATTAATAATAATAATAATAATAAAAATAATGATAATAATAATAATAGTAATAGTAATAATAATAATAACAATGACGATGATGATGATGATGATGATGATGATGATGATGATGATGATGATGATGATGATGATGATGATGATGATGATGATGCAGAAATAGCTTTATGTATGAACACAGCTTGTGCACATTTTTTGGAAGATTGAGAGCAAATGTTTAGGACTGCCTGCTGTGGCATTCACAGGATGTTTGTGTTTTAGTGCCTATATGGCAGCTTGCACTGTGTGCTTCCCAGGAAGTTGAGATTGTTTCAGAATGCTTTCAGGTCGTCTTGGATAATATACTTGGCGTCAAAAAAAACCAGACACCCCTTTTTTTTGTTGTGTTTTTTGTATTGAAAGACTGATTTTAACCACAAACAATCTCTCTATAAGGAAAGTTTGAACATTTTACAAATCAATTACACAAAAAAGCAATTTTTAAAAATGAACTTTATTTCCTGAAATTTGATCTTTTAATTGTAGGCAGTAAAATGAAAAGTCACAGTTAATACCGCGTATAGCCGCCGTGGGCATTGGCGACTTCTGTGCACCTCTGCCGCATGCTTCGCACAAGTCTTTGTATGGGATGCTGTGGAATGTTGTTCCATAATATGTTTGTAAGTGCTGTACGTAGCTGATCCAAGGTGATCGGCTGAGGTCTAAGGCGTCGG
>NW_004797746.1:457791-460286 GCF_000002075.1 Aplysia californica
GGCATGACGCTCTATGCACTTCTTTGCACTAAACAATGAATGAGAGAAAAAAAAAACAAGAAAGAAAAGAAAGGATTAAAAAAAAAACCAGGGGACGAAAGACGGAAGATTGTGAGTCCCTAGAATGTTACAGTTGTATCTACAGACCGTTGTGGTTTCGACTGTCGTCCGACTCGAATCCGAACCATTTGAATGCTTAATAATTTAAATTAGAGAAGAAAGAGAGAAGCCCTGACCTTCTGCTACTATACTCTAAGATATCGAATACCCCCCCCCCCCTCGCTTATTAATCTTCATTTTTGTGTGTGCACCCCTTCCCCAGCTCCTTATTCCATACCCCCCCCCCTCGTTTATTATTTTCCAGCTTGCCTCGTCCGACGATCATGTGAAACATTATTTCTAGAATCTAGATATCTGAATGAAACTACTTTTTTGGGGGGTAAATGGCAAATTACACTCTGTCTTAGTACCGGTACCGGGTGGCTAGATCATTTCTTGGTACACATACAAGAATAAAGACCACACATATAATAATATTTTTGTTTATAACACGCACATGCTGGTAAAACCATCAAACAGAACAAAGTATCCAAAATCGTTTTTACAGACCAGGAGAAGGCTTTCGACAGAGTAAACCATGCCAACTCTGGAAGACACTCGAAAAGTATAGGGTCAGAGGACAACTCTTAAATCAAGTCAGAGCTCTATATACCAACAGCAGAGGCTCAGTAAGGACAAAGGAAGGCAACAAAAACTGGTTCAAAGTAAGATCTGTAGTACTACAGGGATGTGTTTTACCTCCACTCTTGTTTATAATCTATATGGACACATTAATGCAAGACCAACAAATACAAAAATTTGACATGCAAAAAATAAAAAAGCACATATAAAAGAGGTTATGAAAGTGACCCAAAACCATAGTCCCCTAAACATCCATGTTATAAGTAAACAACTGGAACAGGTGAAGGAGTTTAAATATCTTGACAGCACTTTTTCTGAAAACGGCTCCCTAAACAGAAATAGAAATGAAAACTCAAAAGCCAACGTAGTCGCCTACCAGCTTGCACCCCTCCTATCTCATCCAAACATCTCCATGGACACAAAGAGACAGCTTGTCTCTTTAATATTTATACCAGAATTATGCAAGCAATACCAAACCTGGACATTAAATAAAACCCATGAAAGCAGAATCACTGCATGCGAGATGAAATGTCTCCGCAAAACATCACAAGACAAGACAGGCAGAGCTGGGAAATGAAGTAAGAGCAGCTATTTGCACTGAGTATTGTCTGCATTTAAATGAAAAACAGAGAATAAAGTAGTTTGGCCACCTGTTACAATTATCATCTAGCCAGCCAGCCTCGAGATCCTATAACACCAAGCACTCAGGCTATAAAGGAAGAGGAAGGTGACACAAAAAGTGGATTGAGGGAGTAAAGAAACTCTGAGAAATTATATCCTAATTGAAAAAGCTGTGGAGCTGGCCCATAACAGAAAACTGCATCTCCCCTCGGCGATCAACGGCAACAAAGGATGAAAAGTAAAAGTAAGTGAAACACGCAAGAGTAAGACAACACGTATATGTTTATCAACATTTCAAGGTCCAACTCAAGGAATCAAACGCTATTCTGAAAAAGTCGTGTCTTACACTCACATACTCAATATCAACTCCTTACGAAAAACACCTGTTCCACCCTTTCCAGGACTTTTGGATCCCTTTTTCTTTCTCTTTTGTTTCCCACATTTGGGAGACCGGTGTCAGCGATGCAGCAGTTGGGAGCTTCGCCGGCGTATGCATGAGACCCGAGCTTATTCACCAAAGGGCGCGTTAATATTTCTATGATGTATCTTAATCTATCTGCTGGATTTTTGTATCTCTCTTACTGCCATCATTACCCCCCCCACACACACACACACATAATGCAGTGTTTACAATTTTACAGCAGTTCCAAAAACAAAAAAACAAAACAAAACAACAAAACAACAAAACAAAAAAAACAACAAAAAACAAAACAATTACTCTAAATATTAATACGAGAAAACAAACTCTTTACAAACATCCCAAGTCAATGTTTTTAAGAATACAATTTTGGTGATAACTTCCTTATTATCTTTAAAGCAAAATTTGCAGTTAATGCTGTTTGATTGATAAAAACACTCAGTTTGTTGGCTCGCCTGTAAAAGAGTAAAAACTGCATTTACTGTGTTTCTAAAAAATGACAGCAGCTAGGCCCGGGCTGGTCCTAACAGGCAGGGTCGAAGCCCGCCTCGTAAATGATCTCTAAATTGTATAAACGTAAAACAGCAACAACGATAAACACATTTGTTATTCAATTTACCTTCGGATCACGTAATCAAACAAAAGACAACAGCTAACACAGTGTTTCATCCTGTCTCACAAACTGCACAACTCTTGCACAAAAGCCAGGTCGATGAAGTCTTTGTAGACGCCTATTTGATAGGCTCCACAGACAAATGACAATAAAAGAAATCCA
>NW_004797746.1:460810-464239 GCF_000002075.1 Aplysia californica
CCACCACCACCACCACCACCACCACCACAACCACCAGCAGACATGGGACAAGTGGGCTCTGCCAGGGACAAGCATTGAGCTAGACCACGGCCCCCTATGCCCCCTATGCCGCCAGCAGCCAACAGACACGTACAGAGTATCCACGGAGTACCTCCACAGGGTTGACGCGCAGCTAGCAGGCAAACATAAGCACCGCGAGGTGAGTGCACTTTGTTCTCTTTAGTTTAGTAGTGTGTTGTTGTTGTTGCATTTTAATTTTTTTTTAAATTTTGGTGCAAAATTTGTAAGTCACTTGCAAAATAAATAGGTCGTACCAGCGCCGTTCTGAGCACTTTTCTGCAAACGTGTACTTCTTTTTAGTTTTTGTAATATTTTTACGTTAGTTGCAACACAAATAGATCATACCCATGCCTGTTCTATTTAGAATGATGTGCTATTTTATTGTGCCCCCCCCCCCCTCTGAGCGCTTTTCTGCGTAGTTCTTTTGAGTTTTCCCTACATTTTCACGTCACTTTGCAACACAAAAGGCCATATCAGGGCCGATCTGTGGAGAATGATTCAGTGTTTGTGCCCCCTGTACACGCTTTCTGCATAGCGCCAAAAATATATAAAGGCGTACGAGATATTGTACATTGGAAATAGTTGATGGTGTATTTTGTTTTATCAGAACATGTTGCTTAGGTCAAGAGACCAAAAACCAAAAACCAAATAAGAGTTATGTTTTAGTTATAGTTTTCAATTTCAGTAATAATATTACGGAACTTGCATCACATTTAGGTCATACAAGTGCCAACGATGAGAGGTTTTTCTAGATAGGAACAAACATAAAGAAAAGAAAAAGGAGAGATGAGGACGATATATGTGTTATAGGAAAGATGGCCAAACCACACCAGGGCACCCACTCTAGTTAAAGATTTTTCCATAAATTATTTGAGGGTAATATTAAAAGTGTCAATTTTGCATTTTCGTTTGTAACGTTTTGGCATCTTAGAAGGTATAAGGACCAACTGAGTTTCCTAGACAGTGAGGTTGATTTTTTAAAGACATTTTCTTACCGTGATGAGCTACCTTTACAAAACTTGACAAATCACACCCAACACCAAAGAATCAAATGGCTCGGACTTCTCATGTGATTACCAACACATCATCCAGCACAACGTGCCTACATAAAAAATTCAATGGCAACACGGCTAGAGGGCGACCTAGAAAGACCTGGATAAATGAAGTTAGGGAAACACTAACAACTCAAGGCATCCCCCTGACCAAAAGCTCTCCGGCTGGTGGCAGAAAGACGTCAATTTCTTTCCTCGACATCCAAAAGGCCTCTTTAGTTCGAAACTGCTGTGAATAAGAAAAAGGCGTTTTGTCAGCTTACCGTAGCACCATATTGGCTGGGTCTTATCTTTCTCATGATTCGACATTCTCAAACATTGATGTTCAAACTCCAGCAAGTTTTGTTTATAAGTTTAGGTAAAAAGAAGGAAATTGACATTGCAACGGCAAGTTCGAGCAAGAAAATGCAAGACAAACTGACAGAAGCAATAGAAAGAAAGGAAAGAAGCGGACTTACCTGTGGCGTTCGCCAAACGGCGCAGTGTTTTTCCAACATTGGCTGTGAATTGTGTACAGTCTGTTTGTCTTTATTTACGGAAACTATCATCTCTTAGGTAAGTTACATGACGTCGGTAGTCTAGTGGTTATACCGGGTGCCCATTGCGGATGGGATCGGGTCTGGTGGGGTCGAATCGAATACCCGACTCGTCACCTGAAAACATTTTGACAGTTTGTGCCACGATATTCGCTTTGAGCCCTCAATCTGGCTAGCAAACCGACCTGATGGTGCCAACGGGCTCCCGGTTTTAGGCTACCGCACTTGTAACCGCGAGATTGCAGACTCGGGGGTTCCAGCGTCAGCTCGGTCCGATATTGTGTCCTTGGGAAAGACACTTTTCCATGAATTTCCCATTTGGCTCGGTCCTTTCGGAGTTTGACGTTAAACTCGGAGGTCCCGCCTCTTAAATAACCTAATAGTGTTAATAGGGGCTTGAAGCCTATACCATTTCACCAATTTTTAAAGATTAGTTACTTTTTTCGAAGAGCACAATAGTTTCTGCTCAGAATGCAGTCTTAACTTTCCGAGACGTCCACCCATTGTCGAGGAAAAAAGGGGTTGTCTGAGACAGTTGATCATCTTGAACAGTTCACAATAAAAATATAAAAAAAACCTTGCAAAGAGGGGAGTGATGAGAAGTGTTCCTTTGTACAGGGGATTGTCTTTGACGCGGGAGGGTGGGGGTGGGGTGGGGGTGGGGGTAATATAAAGTGTACAGGTGATTGTCTTAGGCTGGGGAGGGAGGAGGGGCGTAAGAGTAAATTTGATTGCATTGTAAGGACTGAGCACCGCTTCCCTTTGCGAAACTATCGAACCTGCCTCAACGACCACCTGTCCAAGACAATCACCTGTGCGAACGACCATTTCCCACTCCCCGCCCCATTACCGTCTTTTTCTACATACATGTAAAATAACTCTGTCGAAGCCCTCCTCCCCCTCCCCCCCCCCCACGCCCGGGGGCGGTGTCACAGACTGAAGTGTCTTTAGGCCATTCCCAAAATGGGGGCATTAACTTGTTCTTATGCACAGTAGAAATGTAAATGGGCTGATTCATCAATGTCATGCTCATAGCTGTGCCTGAACATAAACAGGGAACTGCTGCTTTTTCTGTCCTAATCTTTTCTATCGTCATTTTTTCTCTACTTCTTTTGTATGTTAGTCACGCCATTGTGATCCGCTATTTCCGGGGTGCCTTGATAGTCGAAGAAGACTTTGTGCTGTTGAAGCTAGAGAGGTGAGCAGAGTAAACCTGATTCCCTGTAAAGACTTCTCTGTTGACCTTATGCAGTTGCGAGCGACGTAAAACCTTTACTAAAACTAAACTAAAACACTGTCCAAGATGGACAGCTGTCTGAGATGACTAGAGTTGCCGGCTAGGACATGTTCAAATTATTATCTTTGACATAATTCAGGTCTTTCGTGGTGTTGTAGAAAAAACTGTGTTACATTTGAAAGAAGAAGAAGAAGAAGAAGAAGAAGAAGAAGAAGAAGAAGAAGAAGAAGAAGAAGAAGAAGAAGAAGAAGAAAAGAGAGAAGAAGAAGGCGAAGTGTCGCTAATTGCCGCTAAACGCTCTCAGTTGTCTAAGCTGGCGCCGCACAGGGGGCCGAGTGGCACACTCGTAGACACTCGAGCGAAAAACCAATTAATGGGCCTTTTGCTGGTGGGGGGCCAAATCCGGATAAACTATAAGGATAACCGGATAAACTATAAGGGTAACCGGATAATTCTCAAGGAAACATCATCCGAATTCAGAATCCTAACTCTCTTTTCTGACCCGTTTGACGAAGTGGGTGCACCCACCCATTTGTTGAAGTGA
>NW_004797746.1:465995-468133 GCF_000002075.1 Aplysia californica
TCCCCCCCCCCTCCCCAAACCCCTCACCCCAAGAAAACCCAACCAACAAAAAAGCAAACAAAAATAAGCAAAAAACAAAACAAAAAACAACAACTAACAACAACAAAAAACACCGTCCCCACTTGGGAATCGAACAGACATCTTCTGCGTGCAACAGCAAGAGACAACAGCAAGAGACTAACATTTTCACCACAGACTCCTGGGTACCAAACTTAAACAGTAGTGAAAGTAGCACGAACTATCAACAGAATGAAGTAGACCTGCAATTTTTGGCACCCTTCAGGCTCAACCTGTTATGAAAGCAACCAACAACGAGTACTCACTCACTCTCATACAAAAATAATAGTACAGGGATCCCACCGGGATTACGACCCCGAAAGCTTTAACTTAATTAGCTTTGTAGTATGTCTGCGCCACAGTTACGCACTGCGCTGTTACAACAGACGGCATCATTGTGTTTGTGTTTTTATTGATCTACACTTCCTTTTCCCGTTGTGGCATTTCGCTCATTAAGCTAAAGCGTACTAGGAAAAAAAAGGGGAAAAAATAAAGAAAGAAAGACATGCAATAAAATAAAGGAACACCCTTGTCGTTCTGAATTCCAGAGACAGATCGATGATATATTATGTACACTCCATTCAAAACAAAATATAAGAACCAAACAAAAAAATTTGAACAAAAACAAAAACAAAAAAACCCAAAGAAAATACGATCCCACCCCTGTCGTTTTGAAGAACAGCGAGCGCCAGATCGATAATATGTACACTCCATTGCGTAATCTCGTGTCCCCTCAGGCGTGACATGTCATTATAGTAATGGAAAGGAAAGGAAGCAAACTTTCGTGGAGTTGAAAATTGCCACGACGCTTTTGGGAGACCCAGAGCAAAGATTTACTTTCACATCCGATCTTGCTTCAGCTGTGATGCTTTTGAATTCCCCAGCACTTTTCTCCATTGCGTAATCCCGCGTTTCTTCAAGCATGTCATGTCGTTAGAGTAATGGAAAGGAAGCAAACTTTCGTAGCTGAAAACTGTCCTGTTTTAGGAGACGCAACCTAGCGAAGATTAGCTTTGCCACCTCGTGTCAGGTGTGACGCTTTTGTGTTCTTCCCAGGAAGTTGAGATTGTTTCAGAATGCTCATCAGGGCTCCTGGAGATGGAGAAATCGTATATTATATAATTGTGAAACTCATAGAGCTGCTGTTGGGCGGGTATTTGCGTTAAACAAACTAATGCGATATAATCTTAATATTTAATCTGTGCACAGCGATTTTTAGCTGCTGATTATCGCTGAAACCCATTGGGGGGGGGGGGTATTTAATTTCTTTATTGCAAAATTCATAAAAAATATCTTAATTAGTTTAGAAGTTATTGGAGAGGAGGCAAAACTTTTTGAACGACTCTGGAATTATTGCTTTTTCGCGGTCTTAGATACATCAAAATTTTAGTTACGTCACTTTTCATCTCTGTAGCGGTAGGAAACATCCACAATGACCAGTGGAAATACGATGGAACCTGCTCCAAAGGCCACCTGTCCAAGACAACGATCTATACAAAAGATCACTTTCCACCCCCCCCCCACCCCCCTTGCGTTTCTCTACATATAATAACACTACCAAAGTGGATGGTTTGCGGGTGCTCTGGTGTGGTTTGCTTCTTCTTTTCTATCAAAAACATCTGTCGTCCTTATCTCCACCTTTTTATGTTTGTTACTCTCTTGTAACACCTCTAATCTTCTGGCTCTCATATGACCTTATGCAGTTGCGAGCGCCGTAAAATCTCTACTAAAACTAAAACTAACACTGCCCAAGACGTTCGCCTCTCTCATACAACTAGTTTGTCCTCTACAGTAGGTGGCCATCCTGAACAGACTGGGCTAAAACGACAATGACAATGACAATGACTATGACAATGAAAATCTCTATTAATTTTACATGGAGAAACTTGTTTTGGTCGTTAACAATGGCAGTAGACGTTACAAAGGTTAGGTGCACTCACGCATACACTCACAACAAGACAGGACATTAATAAATACATGACAACCCACTCCGTAAAAAATTCTCTCTCTCTCTCTCTCTCTCTCTCTCTCTCTCTCTCTCTCTCTCTCTTCTCTCTCTCTCTCTCTCTCTCTCTCTCTCT
>NW_004797746.1:468895-469994 GCF_000002075.1 Aplysia californica
GGTAGGAAAGATCTACACCTAGCCTTCTCGGACAAGGGCCAAAAATCTCGGAGGGCCCGTTTGCAAGTTGCGCACGTTAAAGATCCCTTGGTGATCTAAAATCGATAAGAGTAAGCTTCGGCCGCCACCCTGTCAAAATTCAAAATTTCTTTCCAGCTGAAAATATTAGGTGTGTCCCGCCCGCTCATAATAATATAACCTTATGCAGTTTCGAGCGCCGTTTAACACTTCCCAAAATTTTTGTAACAAATGAACCATGCAACCGATAGCGTTTAAGAAATTACAAGAAGCAAAAAACAAAACAAAAAAGAAACAAATACATAAACTAAAATCCACTGAGGCTAATACGTCTGAACAACTGGTTTTTGCTAGGCGCCTTTATTTTCAAATTGTTTTTAAAAAATTTGTGTTGAGCTTTTTGGGTTTTTTTTGGTTTTTCCCCTCCCAGCACGAAACTAGTCTGAACTTCTCTCAACTGGCTTCTGGGTTCTTCTTCCGTCATGTCGGTCGCTACCTCAGAGTTACAAAGTTCTATCTGACATTTTTGGCCGGGGATCAGATGGGCGGTCTCTGGGGTGTGTCCTTGAGCAAGACATGACAACCCTAGTTCAAAATACAGGGCGCTGCACAGAGGCGACCGACTGTGCCATGGTTGTAAACTGTTCTGTATTTGTGTAATATTGTGTATTTATGCGTGTATTTATGTATGTACGTATTTAATGTATAATTATGTATTTATGTATGTATATGTATGTTAGCCATTGTAGACCAAAGTGCCACTCTGGGACAAATAAAAATGTTATTTATTAATTTTTATTTATTATAATTTATACTAAGACCATGATGTCAAAAACCAATTGTCCTATCTGCTCTGTCAAACTTGAAAGATTATTCTAAGTCGTTATCTACATATTAAAACAATTGCATAAAAAAACTTTATTAAACCAAATGTTTAACTTAAAATTTCTAAAAACTAAGTACAAAACAGATAGAACTTCGTAATTCTAGGGTAGCTAAGTGCTACATTATATTCTCTCTCTCTTTCTGTCTCTCTGTCTCTCTGTCTCTCTGTCTGTCTGTCTCTCTCTCTGTCTCTCTC
>NW_004797746.1:472236-473514 GCF_000002075.1 Aplysia californica
GTGTGTGTGTGTGTGTGTGTGTGTGTGTGTGTGTGTGTGTGTGTGTGTGTTGGTGTTTGCATGAATACGTATGTGCGTATGCATCGCGATGGCAGTTCGGAATATGAAAACATAAACGCTTGTTCAGAACGTAAACCTCTGTTACAGATTCCTTGCTTCCACAGACACGGCAGTGCTTCTTCCTCTTAAAGCAGTGTCTATCCGGAGACGTCTCCCGCTGAGATAGACCAATCAAATTGCTTTGTGCCCCTAGACTCTAGACCAAGTAAAACAATCTAGGGGGTTACAGGGGGACGTGCCACCCTGTTTTAACCCATAATTTGATATTTTTGCTGTTAAGTTTGAAATTTTCTTGAAAATAATTCATTTGCGACAGTTTTAGTGGCTATATGTCTGATCTGTAGCAAATAATACGCAGTTTGACCCCCCAAAGCAGTGCATCTGTGAGCGGGAGTGCGTCTCCGAATAGTTCGTGGGGGCTCGCCGGAGACGTCTCCGAATATCGTCTGCTCCTCTTACAACAGAGCTCAGCCACATTTGGCTGTGAGAAAAATTGAAGAACTCTTCATGTTCTTAACTGCTATTGATAAAAACTGAATAGATAAAACGAAGCAGTTGTTCTTTTGTTTGTTTTAGTGACATCATCTTTCACTCCGAGTGTGGCATTACAAAAAAGTTTAAGAAAAAGTTTTAAGGCCCTTGCAGCACAATTAGATCATATAAGTGCGAAAGACTAGATGTGTTACAAGAGAGTAACAAATACAACAAAGATGGAGGACAGATAAGGATGATAGATGTTTTGTTGATAGGAAAGAAAGAGCAAACCACACCAGAGCATCCGCCTATAATCTCAGTTTAAAAAAAATGAAATACATAATAGATTACTTTTGTATAGCGCAAAATCCCGATGAAAGGCAAGCTCTACACTTACCAATCTGTATTATTATCCCAGCAAACCGGATAACATTCTGAAACAACGTCAACTTCCTGGGGAGCATAAGGTGCAAGCTGCCATTTTTATACTTTAAACCTGTTTTTTTTCTTCTTCTGTTAGTTTGATAGAGGGTTTACGGCGCTCGCAACTGCATAAGGTCATATGAGCGCCAGAAGATTAGAGGTGTTACAAGAGAGTAACAAACATAAAAAAAGAAGGAGGGGAGATACGGGACGATAGATGTTTGACTCGAAAAAAAGGAGCGAACCACACCAGGGCACCCGCCAACCATTTTTGTGAGACACTTGTTGCGGAGCAGGCTCATGCAGAGTCTACCTCCACCC
>NW_004797746.1:473824-476579 GCF_000002075.1 Aplysia californica
AGGGGCTCAACGCCTTTCATGTGTATTTAAAAACATATTTCCCTGTGGATTTTAGTGAATATCTTTGATCAAAGGCAAAACAAATGTACGTTTGCAGTGTCCATGAACACTCAAGCTTCGGAAGCCAAAACACTTTGGAGGCCAATTTCTCACTAATTTCACATTTGACACCAGGCGATTTCCACCTCCTTCAATTGCAAATATCTCAACATCAATTCAAGATAGATGATTTTTTTCCCCACAAGCAAGACAAATTGCTACCTCAGAATAACACAGTTCTGTGTGCTCAGCAGGCCTACCTAGTTTTGAGAAATTTGACGTCAAAGATTTAGAGTTTCATATCTTGCCAAGGTTTTTGGAATACAAATTCTTTGAAAATCTTGATAACGACTCCGAAGAATCTTACGATCTTGACAGAGCAGAAAGAACATTTTGTTCTTGATCTCGTGGTCTTAATAACTCAAAACGGCCAAACAATGTCAGACAAGACTTTGCAATACCGATGTAGCGAAATGAACAAGATTTAAGACAATTGTTCATTCTATTTGCTGAAAAATTGACGAGCGCCTGATTCCCTCGCGTCGTGACACAAATGCCATGATCCCCTGTTCCCCATTGTCTGTCGTGGTCAATAACCATAACTAGCGTCCCGTGAGTACCTCGGGCCGGGTGTCATTACTGGACACGCGGTCAGCGCCGGGCCCCACGTCACAGTCCCTTAATCCCCCACCGGCAGCCCAGCATCACCAAATTCCGACAGAATGGCGCAATCATAATATAGCAGTCATAAAGCTTAACAATAACATGAAGAGATGCAAGAATTTGGTATTCTATGAAGCAAGTTGGCCAATAATGATATAATTCTTTTAGCCACACATAGAGCCCACTGGCGTCTATTAGTCGTTACCCTGGAATTACAAAGTTCTACCTGCCCCATAACTAGTTTTGAGAAATTTGGCGTCAACCATTTTGAGTTTCACGTGTCATTTTTTAGAAAATGTAATTCTTTGAATATCTTGATAACGACTCCGAACAATGTTACGATTTTAATAGAGCAGATAGACCATTAAAATTTGGGTTCTGACCTCAGGGTCTTAGTAGCTCAAAACGACAAAAAATGTTAGACAGAACTTGGTAATTCTCAGGTAGCGTAGTGTCTATGGTGTAATGGTTTATTTAGCTATGCGCTGTTGCCAGACGAATACGTCAGTTGAATTCCCTATTTTTGGATGCGATGTTAGTGATCTAAAGTTGCTTTATTGAGTATCTTCGTTTGTCTATTGAGATGTTGTATTTAGCTTCGCTCCCTAAGAATTACAAAGTTCTAACTGCTCAGTACCCAATGTTGAGAGAATTAAAGTTAAAAATTTGGTTTCACTTGGTCAAGTCCTTTTCAAAAGCAATTATTAGATCTTGATTACGACTCCGAATAATCTTTCAATTTTGATGTAACAGACAGAACAGTTGGTTTCTGACCCGAGGGTCTTATCAACTCAAATGGGCCAAAATGTCAGATAGAACTTTGTAATTCTAAGGTAGCAATGTAGCCCTGGATGGCCCTGACAGGAATAAAACGATGTATATGATAAGGAAACTTGTACACGTAAAACAGCAGCGAAGTAAAAACTTCAGTCCTCCGAGAACATAGTGTTGAAAACACACTGCCAAGAACATAATAATAATAATAATAATAATAATAATAATAATGACGCCTCCTACCGAGACTATACTTTATTCCTAGAGTACTCTTTTCCCCCTTGCTGAGTCTAAATCTACTACAGCCATTTATCATTTTTCAGAGTGCACATTTTCTCCAGAAGAATTGGAGTATGTTGAAATATTCCCTTTGTTTCCCCACCCTCTAAATAGTTGCAAATCGCCCTTTTTAGTTCTTTGAAATTTTTTGCTGTTTTGAATAAAGATGTTCCTGCTGCTGCAGATTGATTGGTCACGACTGCACTCACGATATAACTTGCAACAATGACATTTAAATTGTGTTGTAAAATACCTGTTCTGACCGTTTCTTTGGATGCCGTCTACTTTGTCGAACTCATGTGAAAATTATATAGGTTTAACGACCCTAACAACATGTTATTTCAGAGGCGGGACCTCCGAGTTTAACGTCCATCTCCGAAAGGACTGAGCGAAGTGACAAATTCGTATAAAGTGAATTTCCCAAGGACACAACCTCGGACCGAGCAGAGACTCGAACCCCAAACCCGAAATCTAACGATTACAAGTTCGGTAGCCTAATCACGTTGAACTAAGGGAAGGATCACAAATCACACGCTGCTGAAAGTGGTGTCTGCACATTGTTATCGAACATTGCAGTCTCTAAATTTCTCCCTTTAGTTTTTTCGTAATTTAAGGAATAACAGATCCAGAATGTCTTGATCTTTGTATCGCTCTGGAGGTCGAGGAAGCAGTTTAAATGTAGCAATCTTTTCTTTCATTGTGGACAAGAAATGAAAGCTACAGAACTTTTGCTTTTCTGCTTGAACAACAATTTTCGAGTTTTACTGAAAACCTTGAACGACAAACAAACTTTGCTCTCCAAATCGGCACTTTATGTCAAGGGTTTATATCGATTTCACCTTTCCTTTCATCAAAATAAGTAGCACAGTGCAAAATGGCCCTTGAAAAAAAAATCATGTATTTACATTGCAGATGTTGCTTACGTCAAAGAGCCAAGCTCTGGCAGGGGGGGGAGGGTGTTCGACTTATGCATTTTCGTTTTAAAAAACCCAAGGCCAAC